>NC_134469.1:64799419-64911919 GCF_964194025.1 Convolutriloba macropyga | reverse complement strand
AGGTGATTCTAAATTAATTGCAATGATTGATTGGAATGACCCAATTAATTGCCCAGTAATTGGAAAATTTTGAAACAACATATTTGCACATCTGTAACCTTGAAATAGAGAAAAGGCTTCCACTCTACAATTTTTTTGTGTCAAACTATGAGGAATTTGACAGATTTTAGGGTGAATTAATTTTTTTTCTCTGATGGAAAAAAAATGAATGCTTGCAAAAATTTGAGTAAAGAGAAACTTTAACAGTAAAGAGTAAAGAGAAATTTCAACGGTATTTTATGTAAAGAGAAACTTAATCTGTAAAATTTTGAGTAAAGAGAAAATTTAACAAAAAACTACGAAAACAGTTATTGATAGAACGTAAACTTTAATTGATCAATAATTGAAATTATTGCAATAATTGATTGTTACATTTTGCCACTTTCTACCTCTTGCTATCTTTTACACTGCCAGCCCCTCGCTATATCAAAACTATTATTAATATTTTAAAAATCTGTTTATTAATAGCCGCACGGCGATAGCTGGGGCTATTATTGGCCTTCTCTTGGTTTTTTACAATTCAAAGAATTTGAATTGTATTGGGGCGCTGTCTTTTTTTAAGATCTGTTCACACATTTTCGTGATTTCTGAAGCCAAATTGGAATAGTGATTTTGGTCACGCCGAAACAGGAAGTGGTGCGAAAAACGAGTGGTTTTGCGGCGTGAAATTTTTTTTGCTCTAATTTTAAAGTAGAGTGAGAAAACGGTGTTAGAAAAAAATTTGCTTTCTCGCTAGTGGTGTTTTGTTCACATGCGGCAATTTCACTTTGATTTTTACTATTTTTTCAATCTTTTAGATCGGATTTTTTTCTAAATGGTTGTCGTCAAGATTTTGTTACGACCATATTGCTGTTGTTGTTGTTGGGGATTTTCTTTACAGAAGGGATTTCTCCCGATCACAACAGTTATAGAAAACTAGTCCATGTCTCTCTGCAGTGTTGCAGTCACAACAGATATGACGTCACAGTCACTTTTTGTTCATTCGTTCAGGCAATTTCAACTGAATTGCATGCGTGACGTAATTTTTCGCTCTTAGTAGAGCGAGTTTTTTGTTCATTCGCGTGATTAAATTTTTGGTCACACTTGACTTACCTCGCTCTCAAAAATGACTTCCTCACTTTGAAATTGACTTTTGTTTACTTCAAAGAGATATGGTCAATTGGGTGTGTGTCACTCTAAATGAAGGTTATTTGAGATCAGCTAAAAGAGGCAGCAATAGCTTATACAGATTTTTAATCAAAATATAACAGATCTGCCTTCAATGAAAAGATGATATTTTTGGTCCGTCTTTTTTAATGTTTTGAGACTGCAGATCTATTTGAGACTGCTGCTATTTTCTGGCAATCTGCCAGCTATGTTTATTATTATTTTTATTATTATTATTATTATTATTATTATTATTATTATTTTTACTATTATTATTATTATTATTATTATTATTATTATTATTATTATTATTATTATTATTATTATTATTATTATTATTATTATTATTATTATTATTATTATTATTATTATTATTATTTTTAATATTATTATTATTATCAACCAGCCTAATATCTACCTCATCAGCCTAATTGTTGTGATAAACTTATTAAAAAATTTGATATGCTAAGTCTTGCAAAAATGGTCTCTCCGTGGAGAGAATTTTGGAGGCAAGCATTGTATGTCCCTATCACCCGAGTGTTTGGAGAACAGGAACAACTCCATGCATGCGACCGCGCTTCACAGCTCCCCTTCTCCCTTGGGACGTCAAGAACCTTGTGCTCGGAACCTCAAGGACGAAATACATCAAGGGCAGTGATATCGGCGCAACAATACACTCTTTTTGCGGTGCAAATATACGTGACCTCATTGATGTTGTGCAACAATACTACCCTCTAAATATTCGCTCTGTGACCCTAAATTTTGGCTTCAATGATCTTTCTACAGACAATTTTCATTTCATTGAATGTTATAGACTCCTAATTGAACTTATTAGATACAAATTCAACCCATCAGTCCTGATAGCCCCTAAAATCATCCCATCAACAAACAATCGTTTGATAAATCATAAGCTATATTTGAAAAATTGCGCGACTTATAAATTGCTACATCACTGTTTCCCTCATGTTATCTCGCCCTCTTTTAATCTATCGCCTTTCATGTTTTGCCGTGATGGTGTTCAGTTTTCTTATATTGGTAATCGAGTATTCTCATCTATATTTCATTCCTTAATAGTTTTCGTTAACTAATTCACCAATTTATCCTCCCTTCCTCGACAACCCGTTCCCATGTCCGAGCAGACGCACTGCTCGAAGTGTCTCAAACCCCTCAAGAAGAGGGGTATATGGTGTTACTCATGCGGTACCTATATGCGTGTCCAATGTACCAGACTTCGATATGCGGGCGAACACCATGACAACTTCGAATGCGAAAAATGCCCCAGCGCACGCACACACGAGGCGTTAATCACCGAGACATCAGCAAGCTCGAATGCAAACATCGATTCCCATACCCATGCATCCCATACCCATGTCAACCAAACCCCTGCCCCCCTTACGCCTGATTCTCACTGCTACCGACTTCTGGTCCAATCTAACCACCGGTAAGAAAGAAACGCTCAAAAACGTTTACCGAGAAATTGTTCATTGCAAACCCGTCTTTTTCTTTTTAAGCAAAAATAAAGTAGGCTATCGCTTTGTTGAGTCGCTCAGCGTTGCATTGTCACAATGTGAGTCTATTAATCATAATAGTGAAGCTGGGATGTTAGCCGCTATGGCCATGCCCCATATCATCCTCGCTAGAACAAAAAAGGGCAACGATGGATCAGTAAGTAAAATCATAGCTAGGCGACTCGACCTCTGGATACATTGTGAATTTGAATTATTTTTTCTAGAGGCGAAAGCACTACAACACAGACTTACAAAATCGAAGTCTAAACATGAAACAAATGAATTCAAACTATTCGACAAAAACATGGAAAAGTCTCGAACGCACTAAGATGTCTAACCGAAGAATCGAAGGTCGATGTCTTACTCCTAAATCAAAAACTGGGAAAAAAAACAGTAATGGACATATTAGTTGAAAAGCATCCCGCCCCACAGACTGCAAACCTTGACTACGTTGCGAAAGACCCCCATTTAAATACATTACCCTACCACCACTCTATATTTGATCGCATCAATGCATCTGCAATACGTAGATCGGCCATGAAGACACACGGCAGCCATGGTCCCTCAGGATTAGATACAAATGAATGGAGACGCATCCTTACATCGTTCAAATCTACGTCAAACGACATTTGCAAGTCATTGGCAAAGTTGACTATTTTGATTGCGACACACGAGTTGTGCTTTCTTGATGCACACAATAGCTCTAGGTTGATACCACTCGATAAATGCCCTGGTGTACGGCCCATAGGCGTTGGTGGGGTAATGCGACGCGTCATTGGTAGGGCCATTGTTACGTGCGTCAAAAATGACCTCAAATTCCTCGGAGGTAATCTCCAACTTTGCCTTGGTCAAAAATGCGCCATTGAACATGCCATTCACTCTCTACGTGAGGCCTTCGAGCAACCGGAGACACAGGCCATCCTCCTTATTGATGCGAAAAAAGCCTTCAACAGTTTGAACAGAGACTTAGCCCTAAAAAACATCGAAGTTCTCTGTCCATCTCTTTATCTGGCTTTATCTAACTCTTATAAGACCCCAACTAATCTCTATGTTTCTAACAAAGTTCTGCAATCCCGAGAGGGAACTACTCAAGGCGAAACACTTGCAAAGGCAATGTATGGACTAGCTATTTTGCCCCTCATCGAAAAGGTTTCCGACGACAACCTGATTCAAAAATGGTACGCGGATGACGGAAACGGTCGAAGCGCTGAAAGTCCTTCTATCGAAGTTGAAACTGCATGGTCCTTCATTCGGTTATAATGTTATCAAATGCAATCTTATCACCAAAAAAGAGTACGTCAATGACGCAAAAACGTGTTTAAAGGTGAAGAAGTAGACATTATTGATGGATCAAGAACCCTTGGATCTGTTATCGGAAACGTGGACACCTGCAGACAATACATACAAGATCAAAAGCAAAACTATCTACGTATATTGCAAAAATTAGCCAAACACGCGAAAATTGCACCTCAAAATGTGTACAAATGCTTGACGAACTCTGTGCAGCATAAATTAACCTTCTTATCGAGGACAACGCCAGACACGTTCGAATTGTTGGAAGAAGCCGAGAAAGTTATCAAAGACCAACTAATCCCTAACCTTGTATGTAACACAAATTATGACGAGGCCTATCGCGACATAATTTCACTCCCTGTACGCAAAGGTGGACTCAACATCATTCGCCCTGAAGATAGAATTCTCAAATACGAACGTTCAAAAACCATTTCAGAGCCGCTATCCCTCGGTGACGTATCAAACATCGAGGCCGAACAATTAAAAAGAGTTGAGAAGATCAGTAAAGATAAATCAAGGAAAATGATTGAAAAAAATCCACCATTAAAAACTGTTTCAATGCAAACAAATGTATGCAATTGATCTAGCCTCTGAAAAAGGAGCTTCATGTTGGCTTTATAGTGAACCATAATGTATGACATGCTCATAAATTACATATTAAACGCATAGTTCGAAATTTTCACAAACAAATAGGAGAACAAAAAGAGATGGTAACTAATAGTGAGCCGGATTTTAACAATATAGAGAAAGCATCATAAATAATGATGGGAGTCATCATGGAATTTCATCTTGACGGGACACGTCAAGTTATGTTTGTTCATGACGGGATTCGTCAAGCAGGTAAACCTGTTATCTGTTAGTTTAACTAACAGGGACCCGTGCGGTAGAAAATAACTATGAGAAAATCCCAAAGAGATTAACGAAAATGGGTAAAAATAACCTAAGATTAATTAACCATTGATAGGACTGAAACCAAAGAACATACTCAAAACTAAACCTTACAAAATCGAGCAGCCTCTCTTAAATTGCTTTACATCTCTCATCTTCACAAAAATTCTAATATTTACAAGCAATAGATCTAACTTTGTATTAAACTGATTGTACATTTACATCTGTTCAATTAGATTCAGGTCTGAAACTTGGAAAATTTTCCTCAGTAACTCCGAGGTTTAAAGTGCTTAAGAATAACATCCAACCCAAACCGTAACCGTAGACAGTGGACGGATATTACACTGGCGACAGATAAAAGATAATTAAAAGAAAAATAAACATTTTAAAATCTTTAACAAATTTGTCGGTAGGGAGACGCAAAAAAGCACTTTAACCCCAAAAAGCTCCGAGAATCGAATTATTCTCGAAACAAACACGAAGATGTGGGATAACAAATCTTCAATTACCACCAATTTCTACCAATTTTTTATGGGAATCAATTGCAGAAGCCACAGCGGAGGACATCAGTCACAGGACATCAGTCGCAGGAAAACAAGTGAGAAATTACTCGCGTGGTGCTTACTTTTACTCGTTGGTGGAGACAGAAACTACCCTGTAAGGAAAGACCGCATCATATCAAGTGAGTAGAAATAAAAAATTCTTTCTTGTTTTTGTCGTTTGTAATTGAAACTGATCGCCACTGCGTAATTCTTATTAGTCTAGGAAATATTTTTTTCTTTTGATCTTAGTTAATAAATTGACTTTTAGAAAACGAGCGGCATAACCATCGAAAAAAACAGTGCGTAATAGTCGCGTTCTTAAATCAATTGAAACAGTTGCTGAAAATTATATATTGACTTTTTCTGAAACTACCATTAAAAAAAGAGAATATAAAGCGAAAAAAGTTGATCAGGTAACAATAAGCAGGGGAAAGTAAATGAAAACTAAATCACCTAATATCACCCTTGCCGTAAATAGAAAAGAAAATTAAAAACATCAATCATCAATAAAACAAGGAAAATCGAAGTTCAGCCAGAATCATATTAAAAAAGAGAAATTAGTTGGGACAGTCGTCTATAAGACTGTAAATTAAAACTTCCTTAAAAATAAGGAAAAATAAATAAATAAGTAAAAAAAGAAGTGCCATTTTGAAATAAAAGTTAGATTTTTATAAACAAAAGTTTTTAAACATTAATATAAAGAGAATGCTATAGAATTTCAAAGATAAAAATAGAAAACACCTTCCAGTGACGATCTACTTGATAATTATTTTATAGAAACTATTAATTTCAACAACTTAACAAAGTTTTAAAAGGGCACAAGACAAGTAATGGAACAATAAAATGGCAACGGGCTCAACCTCTAGAATGCTATTACCGGAAGCATTTACCGGTTCAAACGACTTGGAAAGTTACGTGACGCATTTTGAATTATTAGCGGAACTACAAAAGTGGAGAAGAACTGTAGGAGATCCAGCTCGCAAAGATGATGAACTGCCGCATTACTTTGCACTTAGGCTACAAAAGTCTGCCATAGAGTTCTACCGCACTCTACCGCAAGCTACACGAGAAAATTATGATGAATGCGTTAAAGCTTTTGAATGCGTTAAATGCGTCAACCAGGAGAAAAACTGACAGATTTTCTGGGAGATTTAAAGCAGTTGGCTTTGAAAGCTTACCCAACGGAGTCGCAAGACATTAGAGACCATCTCGTTCTGAGAGGATTTCTAGAAGGAATCAACCATAGTCAGGTGAGGTTAGATCTCAGAAAGCAAATCGGCGACAAGGATATGAAAATGCAAACAATTTTGGAAAGAGCAGTGCATCTGGAAGCTGTAACAAGAATAGAGGAGGAAGAGCAAACACCAAAAGTTGCGGTAATTTGACGAGATGAAACAAAAGATTTAGTGGAGGCCGTCACCAGGCTTGAGAACCAATTGTCAGTAGATGACAAACAGCGAGAAAACCGTCGAAACCAATCTAGGGAGCGAAGCGGTTCCCGGGGACGGTGGGGTGACGACAGACGTGACAGAGGACAGCGACAAGATCGCGGGTTTAACGATCGGCGGCGATTTCCAACGCCAGTACCAAGTCACCGAAACAGATCTTTTGGAAGAGAGGAACCGTCTAGGAAGAACGACAGGCAGAGTTTCAAGTGCAGAGCCTGTGGACAAGAAGGGCACCTTTCGAGGAATTGTCGAAATTGTTTCCTATGTGGAAGTTCCCAATATATGAAAAAAAACTGCCCTTTTGAAAAGAAAATCACCGAGAACTGCAGTGTCATGAGAGTTTGTTCGACAAACACAATTAAATGTCTAAACGCAGAAATCATACTTCATGGGAACAGATGCATTGGATTAATAGACAGTGGAAGTAGTATATCGCTTTTGAGCTGGTCCACATACGAAAAACTGGGAAAACCGGGAATTGTACAAAAAAACACAAAACGAGTGTTAACAGCCAATAACTCAGCTGTCAAAATAATAGGCGCTTTTGGTACAGTTGCAACCAAGACTACCGGAGGTTGAACAAGAGTTCGTGATAACGGCAGAGGAAGGTATAGAATGTCTGCTTGGAATTGATTTCCTGAAAACCAATAAATGTGTATTGAACTTATACGAAGAGAAACTATATAGCAGTCGTTTTAAAATTTCAATACCACTCTCCACAGAGAAAACGCAAGGTGTTCATGTTTTTGCAATTGCGGGACAAAACACTTATATACAGAGTAAAAACAAAAATCTAATGAAAATTAGATTAACTGATGAAAACGGAGAAGAAATTCCGGGAGTGGAAGGATTAGTGGAAGCAATTGAAGATTTTGAATTAAAGACTGGTTTGCTTTTAGCCGCCTGTATGATATCAATGGAAGATGGTTGGAGTTTGATAAAAGTGTTGAATCTAACGGACGCACCAGTAACCGTGTATAAAAACAGTAAAGAGGGAACTTACTTTGAAAACAAACAGAACGTAGTTGTTAATGGAATTTTCACAAATCAAAATAAAGCAAAAACCTTGGAAACTTTTCAAATGGGAAAACACGCAAACTTGGAAGGTTCTAAACTAAACGATCAGCAGAAAGAGAAAGTACAGGAATTGTTCACGAGACATCAACAAGTCTTCTCACGAAACTCAAATGACTTAGGATATTGTGACAAAATCAAACACCAGATTAAACTCAACAAAGATGCCCAGCCGTTCAGAAGAAGTTATTGCAGTATGAGCTTTGATAAAAATAAAGCAAAGAAAAAAGTTGTCGAAGATCTAGAGGATGCAAATTTAATTGAACCAACCCATTCGTATTGGGCAGCACCATCAATATTGGTGAAGAAGAAAGATGGCAGCTACAGACTAGTTATAGATTACAGAGGATTGAATAAACAGATCGAGAAAACCAGTTGGCCGCTACCAAGAATAAATGACGTTATTGATTCTCTAGACGGAAATTGTTACTTTTCCAATATCGACTTGACATCGGGATATTTTCAAATGGCACTCGATGAAGAGTCACAGAACGTGACAGCTTTTGTAACTCCAATGGGACTCTACAAATGGAAAAGACTACCCATGGGTTTGGCGTCAGCGCCAGGAGCTTTCCAAAATTTAATGGAATTGATCATGTCGGGACTCTCCTATGAAGTGGCTTTAGTATACCTGGATGACATAATCATCTTCGGTAGATCCTTTGAGGAGCATCTCAACCACCTAGATCTCGTACTTGGGCAACTTAAAGACGCTGGATTGAAAACAAAACGCTCAAATTGCAGATTCTTTCAGGAAAAAAATTCATTTCCTGGGACACCTTGTATCAAATAAAGGCGTAGAAGTGGATCCGGAGAAAGTAGCGGCAGTCAGTAAAATGAAAAGCCCACAAACAATAAAAGAATTGAGAGCTATATTAGGACTAGTAGGCTTTTACAGAAGATTCATACAAGATTTCAGAAAAATAGCAGAGCCGCTTTATAAGCTATTAAACAAAAAAGAACGTTTTACTTGGAGCAAGGAATGTGAATCAGCAGTTGAACAACTAAAACAAGCTTTACAGAAAGCACCAATTTTGGGTTATCCGAATGACACGGATCCCTATACGTTAACCACCGACGCCTCTTTGTTTGGAATTGGCGCAATTATTTCCCGAAGACCACAATGGGGTGAAAGAGTCATACGCAAGCAAAACGCTCAGCAAAAGTCAACGAAACTATTTTGCGACAAAACAAGAATTTTTTGCAATAGTTTACTTTACTCAACACTTCAGAAATTATCTTTTGGGACAAAAATTTTTAATTGCTACTGACCATAGGGCCCTCACGTGGTTATATAGTTTTAAGGAACCAGACGGATTGTTGGCCCGATGGATAGAAAAGCTCGGATAGTTTGACTTTGAAATCAAACACGAAGCGGGAAAAAATATCCTTCACGCGGATTGCCTGTCGAGAGTTCCACAGACTGAAGACCAAGTCAAAGACTGCGATCAAGTGAACCAAATAAATACGGAAGAAAAAAATATCTGGTCCATTGGACTAGGGAAATTGGTTGAACAACTAGTTGAACATCAGAAAAATGCAGCCGACCTCATTATACTGAGAAACTGGTTTGAGAACGGGAAACGCCCTCAAAGAAAACACATGGCAGGAGCCTCTAGGGCACTGTGGAAACTTTGGACTGATTTCAGAAACTTACGTATTGAAAATGATCTAATCAAGAGACAGAAACGTATTGACGAAATTAATAACTTAACACAAATAGTCATTCAGAGATCACTTTTAAAAGAAATTCTACCTTTTCTTCATGAACACTGCGGACACTTTTGTATGGCCAAGACATTTGATCGGGTTCGAGAACGATTCTACCGGCCCGGGATGAAAAAAGATATCCACGAGTGGGTAAGTTCTTGCGAAGAATGCCGTCAAAAGAAATCTCCACACCAGAAACACATACACAGCCTGACAACGTGGAAACCAAGTCATCCGTTCTGGCAAGTTGCCTTCGACATTATGGGACCTTTACCCGAGTCCAGTGGAAACAAATACGTTCTGTTAATTGGAGATCAGTTTACAAAATGGTATGAAGCAATTCCAATGAGCAACCAAGAAGCTCCAGCGGTAGCTAAGGCCTTTGTAAACGTAAAGGTTTCAAGGCTTGGTTGTCCGGCACATCTTCATAATGACAAGGGCAGTAATTTTATGTCGAATCTTTTCAAGAACATTTGTAAAGAGCTGGGAAATAACAGGACTTCAACAACAGCTTATCACACTCAAGGAAACGCAATGATAGAGCGCATCAATCGCACAACCGAAGAGAGTCTTGCAAAATATGTGGGTGAACATAACAACACCTGGAGCGAATACCTTCCGCTAGTAATGATGGCGTACAGATCATCAATTCACTCTGTTACGAAGTACAGCCCTTTTACCTCCTTTTTGGAGGATCATGCGCCCTGCCGATTGATTGCATGTATCGAACAATACAAACAAAAATCTACCCAACTTTGAGTGATTACGTTAGTTGCTTGGAAGACGAACTACAAACGTGTCATGAGCTGGTACGGGAAAGCATGGATGTGGAGCAAGAAAGACAAAAAACCTACTATGACCGTAGCACATTTGGACCACAATATGAAGTAGGTGAATTAGTAATGGTGTTCAACCCCACAATAAAAACTGGCCAGACAAAGAAACTTAAATCCTTTTACAGCGGACCGCGGGTAATACGTGAAATAATAAACGATCTGAACTTTGTTATTGAGGATGTGAAAACAAAAAAACAACAAAAGGTCCACTACGATTGACTCAAATGTTTTAACAGTAGAAGTGCTACCACTGATAAAAAAGAACCTAAGAAGGGAAAGATTGAACCGAGAATATCCTAAAACGACCATACGGAGGACAATGATTTTGTGGAAATTGAAGTGGTGACCCCAAAATTGAATGACACAGAAAGAAGAGAAGTTCATCCTGAAAGAAATATTAGTCAAAATGATCCTAATAATGAAACTCACAATGAGACAGTCAAAGACGAATCGTTTCAAACACCTATGGGTGGGAGTACAAAAGAATCAATAAATACTAACACCAAAAATAAGAGCAGAAGCACAAAGATACCTGCGCACAAAGTAGCCACACAGCAGAAGCGGGATAGTCTGGTGTCAACATCCGAAAGGAGTGATAGCGAAGAATTTCCAAATAGGAGCACGGCTTTTACTTCGCAAAATGTCGCCGAACGACGATATCAGACAAGAAGTGCGTCGGGAATAACAAGACCACGGAATCTGAAAGACTATTCTTTATTCAAAGATAACGATGCAGATTAAAAATTTGATAATGTTGTAATTTTTTATAAGGTGATACGACAAAATGCAGAGGGCGTGGAACCCACATTGGATCGTGCAGCTGAACTGGAAGCTTCTTCAGTTGGTTAGTATAATAGGTTTTTCACAATCCTTGGAGATTGTGGGGTATGATTTTGAGAACATTCTACAGACGCAGAAATTTGCAATGACGGAACCGACAAAATGTGAAACGTCACATAAATGAGGAGCAGGTATACAAAGGAGGACTGATCTAGGCCAAAAGCAGCATGGGTAAACTAAAATACTGCAAGTACAGGGCTGTGCTGAAAAAAAGTAGTTGGTATGACGACGCAACTTACTTGAACGAAAAATCACAAATAATTCCAACGTTTTACCCAATAAAATAGTCAGTCTGTCAAAAACTATGGCAAGGACAGAAAACGTGGTTACCGGGTCTTGGTGATTTTGATTTCAATGCTCCCAAAGAACTCCTCAACGAGATGAATGTTGACCGGACCGACGCTGAATTTGTTCAGAAGATATCAAAAACTTTCATGAAAAGCGGAGATGAGAAAGGAGTGAATTATGTCTACCCCGTGGATTGGATCAATCCAAAAGGCGAAACACAGAAAGGTAACATCATGATAAATGCTGAAATTTTCATGGGGAATTTGTTCATTGAAACTAGGGAAGCAAACGAAGGAACATGGTTATATTTTAAAGACCCTTTGAAACAGGAGCAGACCTTGTTATATCAAGGAGACACATTTGAAATAGATTCAGTACAGTATCTGTTTGACCAAGACAAAAAACCAAACATCTTAACGATCGTTAAATTTTCAGACTCGATAACAGCAAAAATAGTCCGCGCTGGAAACAAAAAAGTACTTGACGAGCAAATTAGACAGAAAAAGAAAATTAGTTGTCCAGTTGAAAAACAAATAACATATAGACAATTTTCTGTTTTTTGAAATAAACCACAGAAATTTGTTTTACACAACGGAAAAGTTGACGGCCACGGAACAAAATTTTTCAACAACAGATATATCTGAGACAGATCTCAGGGACATAAAACACGACCAACTTTTTTTGTGGGATTTTCGAGGCATGTTTGAAAACCTGAAACAAATAGAGTTATTAAATTGTCACATAGAAAAACTGCACAGAGCTATGATTCTAACGACATCAATTAAAGGAAATTCACACCAAATTTTCTTAAGTCAAAAAACGCTCAGGGTACACACGCAAAAAGAGCGGGAGGAATATTTTATTTCCATAGGTGCGCTAAAGTAATCGTACATGTTGTCGAAAATCAGTTTTGTACGGAGGAAGTACCAATTAGGGTGTTTTCGGACAATACCAGAATGGGTCATGGATAACATATGGGTGAAGGATACAATTAATTGAAAAACCCAATGATATGCCTAATTATAGAGTTAACGTCAATTGGTCAACTTCGGCGCCAATGGAAGGGCTTTTCAATGACAAGGACCTGGAACTCAGCAAAAGGGCCCAAAAGTTAAGGCATTCGAGAAAGACGGTAACAGGAAGAGAAGTTTTCCTGGGACAAGGAGGTTTATATGAGCATGAGACTCTAGAGTATTTCAACACGGACTGAAAGTACAATAATCAATGGCATGAATTGCTGATTTTTGAATACTTGGGTAATGAAGTGAAACAAATCTAGCATGTGGCCATGGAAATAACCATCAGTTTGATGACTATTTTTATTGGATCTAAAATCATATTTAGTTTGGTACGCGTGTTTCTTTCAATCGATATGCTACGCAGTGGCACCAATCCTGTAATTGTACTGCAACCCATTAACCCAATGGGGGAACTAGGTTATTTTCATCATCTAAAACAACGTACAAAGGAACAAAAATTGACAAGAAAAAGGACAGTTGACCGCGGTGTGATGGTGAAATAAACATCGTAATTATAAAAGCAAAAAATGCAAAATCTGTGCCAGATAAGGCAGAAATTGAGATTGATACATTAGACTAATTTACGTGTATAATATTTAGGAATGGCAGAACCTAAAATCGGTGATTATTGCTACTATCTACCCGAGTTGTTCGAGGTCAGGTCGATAGTCAGGCACCAAGTGTATCGGATTGTTGGAGTAACCTCCAACAAAAGGTACGTGGTGCCACTGACGCAGCTGCCACCACCCAATATAGTGGATAGAGCCGCAATTAGCGTTGGGGAGTTAAGTGAGATGCAACACAGAATCGAGGAACAACAAAAAAAGATTGATAACAGCGAAATGCTGGGAACAACCGGGGCTCGGCTCGAAGAGGAGCTCCGGCAGTTAAAACTTGAAAGTCAAAGATTAGGTGATCAATTGCTGGAGACCAAACGGCAACTTAAATACGCTGGGAGGCAGGTGGAAACATTGAAGAAAGAGTTGGAGGAGGTTACCAATGTAGCCGAAACAAAAACAAGGGATGTATCGCTCTGGTGGACGAGCGGGAGTGCTTAGCTCGGGAGTAAAAACAGAGCAAACCTCAAGGAAGGTCATGAAGAGGAGGCTGGAGGCGATCAACGCGCAGAGCCCGTTCAGTCGACCTCCAAACTTCTATGAACTTCTATTCCTGCCACAGGGGGCCACAACCAGTACTATCCAGGAACATTACAAAACGTTGGCAATGCTCTGTCATCCGGACAAGGGTGGTTGTGAGGACATGTTCAAAATCCTTCTTCAAGCGAAGAAAATTATGGAAGACGAGGAGGCCCGTAAAATTTATGACAAGTACGGGATTGAAAAAGCACAAGAATATATGAACTCGAAAATGGACATTTGAAACTCTTGCTGTGTGAGTGAGTGGAACACTCACATTTTCTAAGAGGGAGGCAGTATAGTGAACCATAATGTATGAAATGCTCATAAATTACATATTAAACGCATAATTCGAAATTTTCACAAACAAATAGTAGAACAAAAAGAGATGGTTACTAATAGTAAACCGGATTTTAACAATATAGAGAAAGCATCATAACTAATGATGGGAATCATCATGGATTTTCATCTTGACGGGACACGTCAAGGAATGTTTGTTCGTGACGGGATTCGTCAAGCAGGTAAAACTGTTATCTGTTAGTTTAACTAACAGTGACCCGTGCGGTAGAAAATAACTATGAGAAAATCCCAAGGAGATTAACGAAAATGGGTAAAAATAACCTAAGATTAATTAACCATTGATAGGACTGAAACCAAAGAACATATTCAAAACTAAACCTTGCACAATCGAGCTGCCTCTCTTTAATTGCTTTACATCTCTCATCTTCACAAAAATTCTAATATTTACAAGCAATAGATCTAACTTTGTATTAAACTGATTATACATTTACATCTGTTCAATTAGATTCAAGTCTGAAACTTGGAAAATTTTCCTCGGTAACTCCGAGGTTTAAGGTGCTTAAGAATAACATCCAACCCAAACCGTAACCGTAGACAGTGCACGGATATTACAGCTTAATGCCATGCCATCGAAAAAGTATAACTTCAATCTGTCCAAGTCTGAATTCCGAGATGGTATTGCTCTTCGGTATGGTTGGGAGCCGCCCAAACTTGCGTCCAACTGTGTTTGTGGCGAGCCGTTCACGGTTGCTCATGCCCTTCACTGTCCCAGAGGCGGGTATACCCATTTAAGACATAACGACATCCGTGACTCTTTCGCCAATCTCCTTGAGGAAATTTGTTTTGATGTTGAAATCGAGCCTAATCTTCTGGCGTTGCAAGGTGAGTCCTTTGCAAATAAAACTACCAGCACTGAAGATGACGCACGGTTGGATATTAAAGCCAATGGCCTCTGGGACAGCAGATTCACAAAAACGTTTTTCGATGTAAAAATCTTCCACCCCTTTGCCAAAAGCTGCCCGAAAAATATCGAAGACGCATATAGATGAAAATATCAAAAAATTGAAATACGAGCCTCGAGTTATAAATGTTGAGAAGGGCACTTTCAGTCCGTTGATTTTTTCTTGCACAGGAGGAGCAGGACCTTCAGCAACTCGGGTGATAAAGCAAGTTGCCAGCAAACTGAGCCTTAAGAACGACGACTCCTACGCCAACATCACGTTTATCCGAACGAAAATCAGCTTTGCGCTACTCCGGAGCTCCGTACTCAGCGTGCGCGGTTCCCGCTCGCTCCGACGACCGCAGCCGGTCGAGGCTTCCATGGGGGCGGTTGTCGAGGAAGGAAGGCTTTTAAGTTGATACTCCTTTATTTGATTTTCTTTTAGATTTGTTTTACGTTCTGATTATTATTATCTCACTTTAAGCTGATTGCTGGTTTGTAGCAAACCCTTCGCTGTACCCAACCTTCTCTCATCTCCTTTTTAAATTCGTTCTTAACTGGTAATTGAACTAATTTTTGCCACCATTTTTGTAAATACTGTTCTCGACCTTTCTGTAACTGTTCTGATTAAACCTCTGATTAAAATACATTTTGTCTATATGCTATTGTAGTTTGTTCCCTTCTAATTTAAATTTACATTCAAAAATTATAAAAGTCTGTGTTTTCAGATATTATTGTTGCAATGAGTGTGTCAAATCCGCCCAGTGTTCGCGACATACCACCACCTTTGAAAGGAATGATTCCGTACTTGAACGCAGCAGTACAGTTTGAAAAGAAGGATATTGTTATCTCGTATTACTGTCGCGTTTATGCAGCCAATATTGGGATTAAAAGCAAAACTCAAGGAGATCCGAAAGCTAATTCCGTATTGCTGTCGTTAATGTCTCATCTTGAGGCTTTCAAGAAAGCCAACTCCGCTCAGCATGAAGGTTTATCGTAAGTATGCTTTGATAAAAAAATTAAGATGATTTAATCTCACCTGAAGTTAATATCATAGCATAACTTCCATGTTCGGAAGTTAGTTAGAGTGGAGAAAGTTTTCGGTATCGCCGTTTTGTTTTTTCCCTTGAGTATAGTAATGTTAATAATAATATGAATTTACAACAAAAAGTTGAGGGGATTCAATATCCCTCTCACAGAAGTCAGGTAATACATATTGAGCATCTACATGAATAGCGCCAAGAGCACAGGTTAGTCTCTGAATAGTTTTCATGGAAAAAAGTCCAGAAGATCGACAGGAGCTTTGGCTTATGCATACATGTAGTAGAATTGTAGTGTTCGCATATTGTTAGTCTGCAAGGATAGAGTGGCGGCCGCTCAAACTCATTGTTTTGAGTAAAAAACTCTGCTGGAAAGTCGTAGACGTTGCTATATTGACGATATATACATAAAAGGAAAAGGAGCATGATTCACACGTTAAACGGAACAGTGAGCCCCCTCTGTGAAACATCACAGCAGCGTATTTAAATATACCGCAAAAGAGCTTTATCTTTTAAGCTTACAGCAATATGCTACGCTCTTGGAGACTTGTCAAAAGGTTGAAATATTAATTAGGTGACATTTTTCACTAGATTTTTTAATTGCCTCGTGATATTTGTATGCATGCTTCCTTGGCTTCTTTTGGGCATAACTTGACCAACGGTTTCAAAATTTTCACGTCGAAGAAAGTTCTGCTGAACCTGGACCCCCACAAGCCGTTTGCTTTGATGTCAAATCGTGCGTTGTCACCAGTGCTAGAAGATGTAGAAGCTTCCGCCCTCTAACAACTGAAGTGTGGACTCAACTACGATGTAATAAGCATACGCCATGCACTATTTTCGCAAACGTGTCTAATTTCGTTCTGCTGCATGTGAGTTTAACCCCTTTATACAGTGGAGAGCACGGGTTAGTGTGAATTTTCTCCAACACATGGGTTCAATAGGTTTAATTTTGATTTCAATTGGTTGGAATTACGATTTTGTAAGCGCTAAACCGTGCCGTTTCCTTAGCAATGTAGTGATACAGTTCGTGGCTCCTTTTTTCATGCCAAACCGACAACGTGATGTATGTTTATCATCACTTTTAAAACTTCATGACAAATAGGTCAACGGCAGTTTTAGCTCCCTGTGTTAAGACAACGGATTAGCACATCTTTCATACAGACATAGAAAAATCCATGAACAGGGGTTGTTTTTGTCCAGTTTGCTAAGAAGTATTACCACATGATGTTGATTAGTCTTCTCTTCAAGTTCATGCTGTCAAAAAAATATCCCTTTTTGCAGAATGTTGAATCAAAAGCCCGTTCGATACCTGACTTTTTGTCTGAGCTGCAAACCGAATATAAGGCAGTTTGACCCTGGTTCTAGCACCGTCATCCATAATTTCATACAATTCCGTCAAGTCAATTGAATAATGATTGTTGATGATGTTGATGTAGAGCAATAGATCCTTAAGCTTGTAATCCTTACAGCAGGATGTCAACTTCAGGATTTTCTTGTTTAAGCTAATGGCTACCCTTGTCTAGATCCCAAAATTGTATCAGTGATCGACATATTGCTTCAGGGTAGAGTTGGATCCTGGATTCCACTGGTAACGAGGGAGCAGTGTTACGCTTCATCAAAAACCTCGCTTTGAACGATTTACATGAACGAATTCTCTGAAGAAACTAGTTGCCTTCCAGAACCAGCAGAGTACTCGTATATTTTGAGTTCGATTGCTTTAAAAACTGCGAAATGGCTGAAAGAGAGCTGGGAAGAAACTTGGTTGCAGGAAGTTTTTTTAAAAGTATAGAATGTATAACCTGAGCAAACGCCTTTGAAAAGTCAAATAAAACAAGAGAAGTAAAATCGTGAGGCACTTCGATGTTTCTTTAAATGTTCGACAGACTGTTGATTAGTAGCAGTATAACTGATTGGTGAGGTAAAAAGCCAAACTGCTTGTTGCAAACAAATAAAATTATGGCCTTGGAAATGCAGTTGTACATCAATTTTTTGAACACTTTGGAAACAACATTCAGGAGGCACCCTGGTCGATAATTCGAAACTTCAGTTTTGTTCAAATCTTTAATATTTGGCGACACCATTGCTTGTTTCAAGGCGCTTAGATAAGTTTTCAAACTTGCTTTCAGTGATGGCGACATGGGTCTTGCAGTCTTCTTAAAAGCATCTCGGGGCATAGAATCGGGTCCTCTGCTCTTCGTACTGTTGAGGGTCGACAACTCGCGCTCTACGTCATCCAATGAAAACTCATGTTTTAAGGTCCCAGAAAGATGGTCCGAGCTGCTATGGAAATTTTGAACGTTCGGGCCAGTCCACAGAAACGAAATACGGGTTGAAAAGTTCAGCTCATCAGCGTTTCCCTCTTGGCAGGTTACACCCCATTTGATTACAGCAGGCAAGGAGTCGTACAGAAAAATATTGAGGTACTTAAAGAAGGGGTTTCTGTTGACGGTAGAGAACAACTCTGATTCGTATTCTGCTGTCTTTTCCTTGCTCCTCTACACAATTCTTTTCAGGTTCTGATACTTCCGTTCCCATTTTTTAACGTGCTCAGCTTAAGCATTGTGACGTTTCCTGGAATAAACGAGGGGGTACCGCTGTCGTTTCTTAGTTCTTTCAGGGGTATGATTTATTGCAATATCGTCTTTCAACGCGTCAAAATCACAACTACTTTTATTGGAGCATATGTGATGCGCCTGTCTTTTTGAAGAGTTCGAGGCAGAAATTTCTACCGGGACAGGAAAGCGATCAGGAAAGCAAGTCATATTATAGTCATCCTCATCTCTAGACATTTAAATTAATTAATCTCTGCTTGAGGAAATAATTCAAGCAAGACGAAGCCGTTATTTGTATATCCACTACTTGCTTCAAGTTGAGAGTTAACGCATGGCTGATGAGATGTTCTTTGCGATCATTTTGTGATTCTTATGTTTCCGGACAGCATCAGGCAATTTAAAATTACCAGCGAGGGAAAGGTTTCGACCACTCATCGCTTTGAAGAAACAGAACAGATCTGAAACCTCTAGGTTCGTTATTTGATAACGGCTTCTATTGGGAAGGTAATCTTCAGATAACGTGTGGAGAATATCCTTTTTGCAAGATTCCATCCTCTGTCGAGCGTTGCTTTGGTCTTGCCTAGTCCTGTCTCGTATGAGGTTAATATTCGTTAGATCGTGAGATTTCTAGAGGCGCGAAAGCAGCGGAAATCGCAGCGTAGTTATTGATTCAGTTTTACCAATTTTCTCGAGCAGATTGATAATTTAGTTGCTGGGACGGCTTCACGAGAATCCAATACCAATAACTAATCGAAAAAATACTGCAGCCATCTATAATATCAAAGCTAGTTCCTCTAAAAATTCCAGGTTCTCGGTAGTTGGCTTGCTCCTTTAAAGTCAACTGACATTTTCGAGCCCTTACAAGATATCCATAACCGGATAAATCCGTGAAGAATTTCGGCAGTTTCTCCGAGCTTCATACCGCAAAGTTATCCGCGAACGATTTAGCGGTACGCTCGAGTTGCGTATGAGGTCAATCAGTGGGAGGATAGCTATACCATACATTGCCTTGGCAATGGGATCTCCCTGGGTGATGCTTTGTTGAAACTAAAAGCAATACCTGGCTACAAACAGGTTGTACGCGCCTGTGTATGGATCTGAGCTTATTTTCAATATCCAATTGTCGATTGGTGCAATTGAATGCTTTTTGTCGTTTATTAGAAGTACTGTTTCATTTTCGGTAGCATCATAAGCAGGTCGCCTTGAATGTATGGAATTGTAAATACCACACTTTTGGCCCAGGCAGAGCTCGCTATTGCCTCCAGGAAACCGCAAGTCATCTTCAATGCGCTTTGATACTTTTCGCGATAATACGGCGTAGGACTTCTAACTCCAATCGGTCTAACGCTCGGAGTTTTGTTCAGTGATAAGGGGCGACGAGCGTTGTATCCTGTCAAAAGTTTTTAAGGATTTTTTGGTGACTAATCTGATGGCACCTTTCGATAATGTTTTTACAATATTCGAGTTTTTTGAAGCAATTCGATATCGTTTCCATTTGTTTGCGTTTAATTCTGACGGACCGTCGCTTTCATGGGTTTTAATGGCCGCTTTTTAATTCGACATTACGCTAAAGTTGCCAAATGTAGACTGATGGTAAAGAACGGAGTTGAATGCTTGGCGGCTAACAAAGTAGTTTGGGTTCGATTTAGAGGGTTATTGGTGTTTTTGATGGGGTAGATCTAGTTGATTGATTGTATCCCTCGATGAGAGTGTCCATGATGAGTGCCCGGTTGGGCATTTTATTGAGTTCAATTTTTTTCTTGTTTTCACGAACTTGTTGAATTGTTTCGGATCATCCTACATTTTCTAGAATTTCTTTTGCGAAGTTTGTTCTGCAAGGTGTAGCTTCAAGAACTTCGTCGCGTCGACCTTTACGTCACTGTTGAAGCTGCTTAGTTCGTTTTTTAGTCACAGACCAATCGTTTACAGTTTTCGCGCATGGGAGAATTAGGTGCGGAGAAATTTCTGCGACCTTAAATGATGAGCCTGCAAAATTTGCCTTTTAAGCAAAGGGTTTCAAACAGTGGACTATTTTTTGTCCCGTTGTTTTTGCTGATCACAAAGAAGTTTGCTGTGATGTTTTCTACTGTGGGCGTACAGTTGTCCATTGAGTGGAGCATACCCCATTTGTGTGTGTGGGTTGTGTATTTATAAACTCAGAAGTAAATTTTTGAAATATACCAGAAAAATGGCTGGTAATTAACTTCTCTCCAATCAATTAATTGGTTTTGGAAAGTTCTCGAGTCAGTTAATTGACAGATATAATTAATTGCTGGGGCCCTGATTTATACCAATACCCTGATAAAGAGTGCATCCAAGTCCTCAGTATTGGTCTACGATAGCATAAAACCGAAGAATGTCTTCCTGTTTCAAATGAGGTTTTTTTTAACCATGATAAACAGCCAACGCTTTAAGCATCGATCCATTTCTGACTATGTTGTACGCCGGAGAATTTATTCTCCGGTGTAAAACTCCGTTGTAAAGCGCCCAAAACTCTGTAAAACTGAATTTTGGGCGCTTGCCAATTGGTTAGAGCAACTCGCCAATAAATTTTACGTTATAAAAAATCACCACTCGCCTCAAATATATCGAGAAATGCGAAGCTGTTAACGACTTGCTAGCAGCTGAAAAGAAGGACTGGTGCGAACGCGTTCTCTCGATATATAATTGTAATCATCTCAAAAGCAACAATGTCAATCTACAACCTACGGCACTGGGTTGCACGTGGAAGATTTTCAAAAAACTTGAATTGTACCGAAACTGGTTAGAATGTTCACATTTAAAATTTCGAGAGTTTCAGTTTTTCACCAGCAAATATGGTTTCTACGCTGCTTAGAATCAAATTGAATTTGCTTTTGCGAAATCTAGTAAGAAGTAAAGAAGGGGTATCATAAGCATAGAAATAGTAGTTCAAATACAGTCGAATGAATATATCTTCGAAGGGCAGATTTCCCCAAGAAGAAAAAGTGGTTGCAGAACTGATTCCTGAGGAACTCCTGTCGACATTTTTGTTCTTTAAAGATTCCATAAAGGGAAATTTTCTGAGAGGTCGGTCAAATAATCTGCAAAGAGGCCTAAAACACTTGATCGTTTTCCTAGATATTTGGAATGAAAAGAGAAAAAATCATGATCAATAACATCAAAAGCAGATGACAGGCCAGGTCCATTGTGAACAGGCAGATGACAGGCCAGGTCCAACTCACTTATTATCGTCTAAAAAAAGATGAGGTCATTTGAGTCTCTGAGCAGAGCTGTTTTAGGAGAAAGAGGAGATCCTATAGGCGCTCGAATATTTACTCAATTAAGAATTCAATTCCAGCTAATGCGTCCGTTTTACGTATAAAGCTTTTTCCAAAAATTTAGAAATAAAATGCAGCCTTGTTACTGACCGGTTATTTGATTGAAGCTCTGAGTTATGGTTTGATTTTTTTAACATAGGCTTGACAAGTTCATAATTTTGGTAAACGAAATGTTTTGCTTTACTGGCTCGCTAACAAGATTTCTTAGGGAAATTAAAGGAAATTTTCAGAGAGGTCGGTCAGATAATCTGCAAAGAGGCCTAAAACACTTGATCGTATTCCTAGATATTTGGAATGAAAAGAGAAAAAATCATGATCAATAACATCAAAAGCAGATGACAGGCCAGGTCCATTGTGAACAGGCAGATGACAGGCCAGGTCCAACTCACTTATTATCGTCTAAAAAAAGATGAGGTCGTTTGAGTCTCTGAGCAGAGCTGTTTTAGGAGAAAGAGGAGATCCTATAGGCGCTCGAATATTTACTCAATTAAGAATTCAATTCCAGCTAATGCGTCCGTTTTACGTATAAAGCTTTTTCCAAAAATTTAGAAATAAAATGCAGCCTTGTTACTGACCGGTTATTTGATTGAAGCTCTGAGTTATGGTTTGATTTTTTTAACAAAGGCTTGACAAGTTCATAATTTTGGTAAATGAAATGTTTTGCTTTACTGGCTCCCTAACAAGATTTCTTAGGGAAATTAAAGGAAATTTTCTGAGAGGTCTGTCAAATAATCTGCAAAGAGGCCTAAAACAGTTGATCGTATTCCTAGATATTTGGAATGAAAAGAGAAAAAATCATGATCAATAACATCAAAAGCAGATGACAGGCCAGGTCCATTGTGAACAGGCAGATGACAGGCCAGGTACAACTCACTTATTATCGTCTAAAAAAAGATGAGGTCATTTGAGTCTCTGAGCAGAGCTGTTTTAGGAGAAAGAGGAGATCCTATAGGCGCTCGAATATTTACTCAATTAAGAATTCAATTCCAGCTAATGCGTCCGTTTTACGTATAAAGCTTCCAAAAATTTAGAATTAAAATGCAGCCTTGTTACTGACCGGTTATTTGATTGAAGCTCTGAGTTATGGTTTGATTTTTTTAACAAAGGCTTGACAAGCTCATAATTTTGGTAAACGAAATGTTTTGCTTTACTGGCTCCCTAACAAGATTTCTTAGTGAAATTAAAGGAAATTTTCAGAGAGGTCGGTCAGATAATCTGCAAAGAGGCCTAAAACACTTGATCGTATTCCTAGATATTTGGAATAAAAAGAGAAAAATCATGATCAATAGCATCAAAAGCAGATGACAGGCCAGGTCCATTGTGAACAGGCAGATGACAGGCCAGGTCCAACTCACTTATTATCGTCTAAAAAAAGATGGGGTCATTTGAGTCTCTGAGCAGAGCTGTTTTAGGAGAAAGAGGAGATCCTATAGGCGCTCGAATATTTACTCAATTAAGAATTCAATTCCAGCTAATGCGTCCGTTTTACGTATAAAGCTTTTTCCAAAAATTTAGAAATAAAACGCAGCCTTGTTACTGACCGGTTATTTGATTGAAGCTCTGAGTTATGGTTTGATTTTTTTAACAAAGGCTTGACAAGTTCATAATTTTGGTAAACGAAATGTTTTGCTTTACTGGCTCCCTAACAAGATTTCTTAGGGAAATTAAAGGAAATTTTCTGAGAGGTCGGTCAAATAATCTGCAAAGAGGCCTAAAACAGTTGATCGTATTCCTAGATATTTGGAATGAAAAGAGAAAAAATCATGATCAATAACATCAAAAGCAGATGACAGGCCAGGTCCATTGTGAACAGGCAGATGACAGGCCAGGTCCAACTCACTTATTATCGTCTAAAAAAAGATGAGGTCATTTGAGTCTCTGAGCAGAGCTGTTTTAGGAGAAAGAGGAGATCCTATAGGCGCTCGAATGTTTACTCAATTAACAATTCAATTCCACCTAATGCGTCCGTTTTACGTATAAAGCTTTTTCCAAAAATTTAGAAATAAAATGCAGCCTTGTTACTGACCGGTTATTTGATTGAAGCTCTGAGTTATGGTTTGATTTTTTTAACAAAGGCTTGACAAGTTCATAATTTTGGTAAACGAAATGTTTTGCTTTACTGGCTCCCTAACAAGATTTCTTAGGGAAAGTAAAGGAAATTTTCTGAGAGGTCGGTCATATAATCTGCAAAGAGGCCTAAAACAGTTGATCGTATTCCTAGATATTTGGAATGAAAAGAGAGAAAAAATCATGATCAATAACATCAAAAGCAGATGACAGGCCAGGTCCATTGCGAACAGGCAGATGACAGACCAGGTCCAACTCACTTATTGTCGTCTAAAAAAGATAAGAGGTCATTTGAGTTTCTGAGCAGAGCTGTTTAAAGAGAAAGAGGAGATCCTATAGGTGCTCGAGTTTTCACTCAATTAAGATTAAGAATTCAATTCCAGCTAATGCGTCCGTTGTACGTATAAAGCTTTTTCTATTAATTTAGAAATAAAATGCAGCATATTTACTGACCGGTAATTTGATTGAACCTCTGAGTTACGGTTTGATTTTTTAACAAAGGCTTGACAAGTTCATAATTTTGGTAAACGAAATGTTTTGCTTTACTGGCTCCCTAACAAGATTTCTTAGGGAAATTAAAGGAAATTTTCTGAGAGGTCGGTCAAATAATCTGCAAAGAGGCCTAAAACAGTTGATCGTATTCCTAGATATTTGGAATGAAAAGAGAAAAAATCATGATCAATAACATCAAAAGCAGATGACAGGCCAGGTCCATTGTGAACAGGCAGATGACAGGCCAGGTCCAACTCACTTATTGTCGTCAAAAAAAGATAAGAGGTCATTTGAGTTTCTGAGCAGAGCTGTTTTAAGAGAAAGAGGAGATCCTATAGGTGCTCGAATTTTCACTCATTTAAGAATTCAATTCCAGCTAATGCGTCCGTTGTACGTATAAAGCTTTTTTCTATTAATTTAGAAATAAAATGCAGCCTTGTTACTGACCGGTAATTTGATTGAACCTCTGAGTTACGGTTTGATTTTTTAACAAAGGCTTGACAAGTTCATAATTTTGGTAAACGAAATGTTTTGCTTTACTGGCTCCCTAACAAGATTTCTTAGGGAAATTAAAGGAAATTTTCTGAGAGGTCGGTCAGATAATCTGCAAAGAGGCCTAAAACACTTGATCGTATTCCTAGATATTTGGAATAAAAAGAGAAAAATCATGATCAATAGCATCAAAAGCAGATGACAGACCGGGTCCATTGTGAACAGGCAGATGACAGACCAGGTCCAACTCACTTATTATCGTCTAAAAAAAGATGAGGTCATTTGAGTCTCTGAGCAGAGCTGTTTTAGGAGAAAGAGGAGATCCTATAGGCGCTCGAATATTTACTCAATTAAGAATTCAATTCCAGCTAATGCGTCCGTTTTACGTATAAAGCCTTTTCCAAAAATTTAGAAATAAAATGCAGCCTTGTTACTGACCGGTAATTTGATTGAACCTCTGAGTTATGGTTTGATTTTATTTAACAAAGGCTTGACAAGTTCATAATTTTGGTAAACGAAATGTTTTGCTTTACTGGCTCCCTTACAAGATTTCTTAGGGAAATTAATGGAAATTTTCTGAGAGGTCGGTCAAATAATCTGCAAAGAGGCCTAAAACAGTTGATCGTATTCCTAGATATTTGGAATGAAAAGAGAGAAAAAATCATGATCAATAACATCAAAAGCAGATGACAGGCCAGGTCCATTGCGAACAGGCGGATGACAGGCCAGGTCCAACTCACTTTTTGTCGTCTAAAAAAGATAAGAGGTCATTTGAGTTTCTGAGCAGAGCTGTTTTAAGAGAAAGAGGAGATCCTATAGGCGCTCGAATATTTATTCAATTAAGAATTCAATTCCAGCTAATGCGTCCGTTTTACGTATAAAGGTTTTTCCAAAAATTTAGAAATAAAATGCAGCCTTGTTACTGACCGGTTATTTGATTGAAGCTCTGAGTTATGGTTTGATTTTTTTAACAAAGGCTTGACAAGTTCATAATTTTGGTAAACGAAATGTTTTGCTTTACTGGCTCCCTTACAAGATTTCTTAGGGAAATTAATGGAAATTTTCTGAGAGGTCGGTCAAATAATCTGCAAAGAGGCCTAAAACAGTTGATCGTATTCCTAGATATTTGGAATGAAAAGAGAGAAAAAATCATGATCAATAACATCAAAAGCAGATGACAGGCCAGGTCCATTGCGAACAGGCAGATGACAGGCCAGGTCCAACTCACTTTTTGTCGTCTAAAAAAGATAAGAGGTCATTTGAGTTTCTGAGCAGAGATGTTTAAAGAGAAAGAGGAGATCCTATAGGTGCTCGAATTTTCACTCAATTAAGAATTCAATTCCAGCTAATGAGTCCGTTGTACGTATAAAGCTTTTTCTATTAATTTAGAAATAAAATGCAGCATATTTACTGACCGGTAATTTGATTGAACCTCTGAGTTACGGTTTGATTTTTTAACAAAGGCTTGACAAGTTCATAATTTTGGTAAACGAAATGTTTTGCTTTACTGGCTCCCTAACAAGATTTCTTAGGGAAATTAAAGGAAATTTTCTGAGAGGTCGGTCAAATAATCTGCAAAGAGGCCTAAAACAGTTGATCGTATTCCTAGATATTTGGAATGAAAAGAGAAAAAATCATGATCAATAACATCAAAAGCAGATGACAGGCCAGGTCCATTGCGAACAGGCGGATGACAGACCAGGTCCAACTCACTTATTGTCGTCTAAAAAAGATAAGAGGTCATTTGAGTTTCTGAGCAGAGCTGTTTAAAGCGAAAGCGGAGATCCTATAGGTGCTCGAATTTTCACTCAATTAAGAATTCAATTCCAGCTAATGCGTCCGTTGTACGTATAAAGCTTTTTCTATTAATTTAGAAATAAAATGCAGCATTGTTACTGACCGGTAATTTGATTGAACCTCTGAGTTATGGTTTGATTTTTTAACAAAGGCTTGACAAGTTCATAATTTTGGTAAACGAAATGTTTTGCTTTACTGGCTCCCTAACAAGATTTCTTAGGGAAATTAAAGGAAATTTTCTGAGAGGTCGGTCAGATAATCTGCAAAGAGGCCTAAAACACTTGATCGTATTCCTAGATATTTGGAATGAAAAGAGAGAAAAAATCATGATCAATAACATCAAAAGCAGATGACAGGCCAGGTCCATTGCGAACAGGCAGATGACAGACCAGGTCCAACTCACTTATTGTCGTCTAAAAAAGATAAGAGGTCATTTGAGTTTCTGAGCAGAGCTGTTTAAAGAGAAAGAGGAGATCCTATAGGTGCTCGAATTTTCACTCAATTAAGAATTCAATTCCAGCTAATGAGTCCGTTGTACGTATAAAGCTTTTTCTATTAATTTAGAAATAAAATGCAGCATATTTACTGACCGGTAATTTGATTGAACCTCTGAGTTACGGTTTGATTTTTTAACAAAGGCTTGACAAGTTCATAATTTTGGTAAACGAAATGTTTTGCTTTACTGGCTCCCTAACAAGATTTCTTAGGGAAATTAAAGGAAATTTTCTGAGAGGTCGGTCAAATAATCTGCAAAGAGGCCTAAAACAGTTGATCGTATTCCTAGATATTTGGAATGAAAAGAGAGAAAAAATCATGATCAATAACATCAAAAGCAGATGACAGGCCAGGTCCATTGCGAACAGGCAGATGACAGACCAGGTCCAACTCACTTATTGTCGTCTAAAAAAGATAAGAGGTCATTTGAGTTTCTGAGCAGAGCTGTTTAAAGAGAAAGAGGAGATCCTATAGGTGCTCGAGTTTTCACTCAATTAAGATTAAGAATTCAATTCCAGCTAATGCGTCCGTTGTACGTATAAAGCTTTTTCTATTAATTTAGAAATAAAATGCAGCATATTTACTGACCGGTAATTTGATTGAACCTCTGAGTTACGGTTTGATTTTTTAACAATTGCTTGACAAGTTCATAATTTTGGTAAACGAAATGTTTTGCTTTACTGGCTCCCTAACAAGATTTCTTAGGGAAATTAAAGGAAATTTTCTGAGAGGTCGGTCAAATAATCTGCAAAGAGGCCTAAAACAGTTGATCGTATTCCTAGATATTTGGAATGAAAAGAGAAAAAATCATGATCAATAACATCAAAAGCAGATGACAGGCCAGGTCCATTGCGAACAGGCGGATGACAGACCAGGTCCAACTCACTTATTGTCGTCTAAAAAAGATAAGAGGTCATTTGAGTTTCTGAGCAGAGCTGTTTAAAGCGAAAGAGGAGATCCTATAGGTGCTCGAATTTTCACTCAATTAAGAATTCAATTCCAGCTAATGCGTCCGTTGTACGTATAAAGCTTTTTCTATTAATTTAGAAATAAAATGCAGCATTGTTACTGACCGGTAATTTGATTGAACCTCTGAGTTACCGTTTGATTTTTTAACAAAGGCTTGACAAGTTCATAATTTTGGTAAACGAAATGTTTTGCTTTACTGGCTCCCTAACAAGATTTCTTAGGGAAATTAAAGGAAATTTTCTGAGAGGTCGGTCAGATAATCTGCAAAGAGGCCTAAAACAGTTGATCGTATTCCTAGATATTTGGAATGAAAAGAGAAAAAATCATGATCAATAACATCAAAAGCAGATGACAGGCCAGGTCCATTGCGAACAGGCGGATGACAGACCAGGTCCAACTCACTTATTGTCGTCTAAAAAAGATAAGAGGTCATTTGAGTTTCTGAGCAGAGCTGTTTAAAGCGAAAGAGGAGATCCTATAGGTGCTCGAATTTTCACTCAATTAAGAATTCAATTCCAGCTAATGCGTCCGTTGTACGTATAAAGCTTTTTCTATTAATTTAGAAATAAAATGCAGCATTGTTACTGACCGGTAATTTGATTGAACCTCTGAGTTACCGTTTGATTTTTTAACAAAGGCTTGACAAGTTCATAATTTTGGTAAACGAAATGTTTTGCTTTACTGGCTCCCTAACAAGATTTCTTAGGGAAATTAAAGGAAATTTTCTGAGAGGTCGGTCAGATAATCTGCAAAGAGGCCTAAAACACTTGATCGTATTCCTACATATTTGGAATGAAAAGAGAGAAAAAATCATGATCAATAACATCAAAAGCAGATGACAGGCCAGTTCCATTGTGAACAGGCAGATGACAGGCCAGGTCCAACTCACTTATTGTCGTCAAAAAAAGATAAGAGGTCATTTGAGTTTCTGAGCAGAGCTGTTTTAAGAGAAAGAGGAGATCCTATAGGTGCTCGAATTTTCACTCATTTAAGAATTCAATTCCAGCTAATGCGTCCGTTGTACGTATAAAGCTTTTTTCTATTAATTTAGAAATAAAATGCAGCCTTGTTACTGACCGGTAATTTGATTGAACCTCTGAGTTACGGTTTGATTTTTTAACAAAGGCTTGACAAGTTCATAATTTTGGTAAACGAAATGTTTTGCTTTACTGGCTCCCTAACAAGATTTCTTAGGGAAATTAAAGGAAATTTTCTGAGAGGTCGGTCAGATAATCTGCAAAGAGGCCTAAAACACTTGATCGTATTCCTAGGTATTTGGAATAAAAAGAGAAAAATCATGATCAATAGCATCAAAAGCAGATGACAGACCGGGTCCATTGTGAACAGGCAGATGACAGACCAGGTCCAACTCACTTATTATCGTCTAAAAAAAGATGAGGTCATTTGAGTCTCTGAGCAGAGCTGTTTTAGGAGAAAGAGGAGATCCTATAGGCGCTCGAATATTTACTCAATTAAGAATTCAATTCCAGCTAATGCGTCTGTTTTACGTATAAAGCTTTTTCCAAAAATTTAGAAATAAAATGCAGCCTTGTTACTGACCGGTAATTTGATTGAACCTCTGAGTTATGGTTTGATTTTATTTAACAAAGGCTTGACAAGTTCATAATTTTGGTAAACGAAATGTTTTGCTTTACTGGCTCCCTTACAAGATTTCTTAGGGAAATTAATGGAAATTTTCTGAGAGGTCGGTCAAATAATCTGCAAAGAGGCCTAAAACAGTTGATCGTATTCCTAGATATTTGGAATGAAAAGAGAGAAAAAATCATGATCAATAACATCAAAAGCAGATGACAGGCCAGGTCCATTGCGAACAGGCAGATGACAGGCCAGGTCCAACTCACTTTTTGTCGTCTAAAAAAGATAAGAGGTCATTTGAGTTTCTTAGCAGAGCTGTTTTAAGAGAAAGAGGAGATCCTATAGGTGCTCGAATTTTCACTCAATTAAGAATTCAATTCCAGCGAATGCGTCCGTTGTACGTGTAAAGCTTTTTCTATTAATTTAGAAATGAAATGCAGCCTTGCTACTGACCGGTAATTTGATTGAACCTCTGAGTTATGGTTTGATTTTTTAACAAAGGCTTGACAAGTTCATAATTTTGGTAAACGAAATGTTTTGCTTTACTGGCTCCCTAACAAGATTTCTTAGGGAAATTAAAGGAAATTTTCAGAGAGGTCGGTCAGATAATCTGCAAAGAGGCCTAAAACACTTGATCGTATTCCTAAATATTTGGAATGAAAAGAGAGAAAAAATCATGATCAATAACATCAAGAGCAGATGACAGGCCAGTTCCATTGTGAACAGGCAGATGACAGGCCTGGTGCAACTCACTTATTGTCGTCAAAAAAAGATAAGAGGTCATTTGAGTCTCTGAGCAGAGCTGTCTTAGGAGAAAGAGGCGATCCTATAGGTTTTCGAATTTTACTCAATTAAGAATTCAATTTCAGCTAATGCGTCCGTTGTACATATAATGCTTTTTCTATTAATTTAGAATTAAAATGAAGCCTTGTTACTGACCGGTAATTTGATTGAACCTCTGAGTTATGGTTGATTTTTTTTTAACAAAGGCTTGACATGTTCATAATTTTGGCAAACGAAATGTTTTGCTTTACTGGCTGCCTAACAAGATTTCTTAGGGAAATTGAAAGAAATTTTCTGAGAGGTCGGTCAAATAATCTGTAAAAGGCCTAAAACAGTTGATCGTATTCCTAGATATTTGGAATAAAGAGAGAAAAATCATGATCAATAGCATCAAAAGCAGATGACAGGCCGGGTCCATTGTGAACAGGCAGACGACAGGCCAGGTCCAACTCACTTTTTGTCGTCTAAAGAAGATAAGAGGTCATTTGAGTCTCTGAGCAGAGCTGTTTTAAGAGAAAGAGGAGATCCTATAATTGCTCGAGTTTTTACTCAATTAAGAATTCAATTCCAGCTAATGCGTCCGTTGTACGTATAAAGCTTTTTCTATTAATTTAGAAATAAAATGCAGCCTTGTTACTGACCGGTAATTTGATTGAACCTCTGAGTTATGGTTTGATTTTTTAACAAAGGCTTGACAAGTTCATAATTTTGGTAAACGAAATGTTTTGCTTTACTGGCTCCTTAACACGGTTTCTCCCTTACTGAAAAATCACAAGGAATGACATCAATAGAAGTGGCCATTGATGTCTTGGATATCAATCTTACGACATCGTTGTCTGATAGCCGATTGAAAGACGCCATTCCAGTGGAGCATGAATGTTTTGCATTTGAAATATCAACTAAGGGCTTTCAAAACCCTTTCTGTTTCAAATTGTTGAAAAACTCAGAGGCTAGCTGTACAGCTTAGCTTTGGGAGCTTCCCATAAGTTCCTCTTTGCATTTTTTTTCAGGGTTGACGACTTGTAGCTTGGTTCGAGCACCCCTATTTAAGGTATTTGTTTTGTTTTTGAGAGTAACTGCTTACTAAGTAATTGAACCCTAATATAGACTCCTTTTGCAAAGCTGACTTTTTGTGTACACTTTAACTTCTTCACTTTCAATCTTTTCATCTTTTTGATTTTTTCATCGAAGATCTGACAGCTTTTCTTGATGGAGCTGTATGGTTTCATTTATTTTTTGAACTTGTTTTGAAGCACATTCTTAAGGCTGATTTTGCATTTTCAAGTTCCTGTGACCAGATCATTATCTTAAATTAACAAATCGCTTGAGGGCATCGTTCTCACTGTGTTACTGAAAGTTTATAGTTCGTTCCTTCACGGGTACCCAGATGTTCTCGTCGTCTATGTTGATGTTGTGTGGTGCAAGGCAGTTAGCCATTTTCTTTCTTCAGGTGATTTGATGGTTCCACCCCCCCCCTTTGTCAAGGTTTGCAGGAGTCATCTGCGCACGTGTGTATTGAGTTAGTCTAGCTAGTTGCCCGAAGAATTGTAGTCTTCTTTAATTATTTTGTTCGGACCAGGGTTTTGTGTTAAGCTTTCTATAATTCTTTATTTCTCACAGTCCATCAGGCGTATTGATACGGGTGTTTGGAGTAATTTTCCTTCGACATTGATGTATCTATATCTCCAAAAATGAAAATCTTGTCAAAGAGCTTGGAATTCTCATCCATTTGAGTTCATATCACTTACAATTTTTTTTGTTACTGATGAGCAATAATTAGCAATAAGAGGAAATTATATTATTAGCTTAAACATTAATAGAAAAAACCTGATGATAGTGCCACAGTCTCCCTGCTAACCCTGCTTTCTGTGTTTGATAATAACTAGAAACATGCTCCCGCATTTTTTTTACGCCGTCAAATATGGCTCGTTACAGAGCAGCATCCTAATGAGAAAGCTCATTAACTCTTTGACGGCACTTAGGTTCAAAACACAGATGGTTCTTGTTGACATGCTGAACTAACATTGACAAATGAATCATATATCAGCAAGTTGCACCAAAGCCAAAATTCCTTGCTAAAATATTCCCACGGAATGCCTTGTCATGTTTTACCAAAGCATTTTAAACTAAATTATCGTTCCTATGTTGAACCAACCCAGAAACCTCGTCTTTCCCTGATAGACGAGAGCCTAACAACTGAAAAACTTCAGCCAGCCATTACTGGAATTCATGTGAACCTTTTTAATTAACCATGTGATTGAGATCTTTAATGTTCAACTGCGCAGCGATTCTCCCTTTGGTTGTCCTTGGTCAGTTCAAATGTCGAAGTGATAAATAATAGATAAAAAATAATTTAATCCATACTTGTAAAATGACATGGCAAAGAGACCAGCTCTTTGAAATTCGACGTACTGCGCTGGCAGTTCTTAAAATTGTCTGACAGGACAGGTTTACTAATAGCGAAATCTCAAGCGATTGAACTGGACATTGTTCCGTCATTACTTACTCTGTAAAACTGAGTTTTGGGCGCTTGCCAAGCGGTTACAGCAACTCGCCAATGAAGTTATAGAAAGTCACCCATACATATATAATTTTAATCATATCAAAAGCAACAATGTTAATCTACAACCTACGGCACTGGGTTGCACGTGGAAGATTTTCAAAAACAAACTTGAATTGTACCGAAACTGGTTAGAATGGTCACATTTAAAATTTCCAGAGTTTCAATTTTGCAACTGCAAGCATGGTTTCTACGCTGCTTACAATCAAATTGAATTTGCTTTGCGAAATCAAAAAATCAAATAAGAATTAAAGGTGGGTATCATCAGCATAGAAATGATAGTTAAGTCCAGTTGAATGAATTTATCTTCGAAAGGCACTTTGCCCCAAGAAAAAAAAATGGTTCCAGAACTGATCCCTGAGGAACTCCTGTCTACATTTTTGTTCTATTAAGATCCCATAAAGGAGAATATTCTGAGAGGTTGGTTAAATAATCTGCAAAGAGGCCTAAAACATTTGATCGTTTTCCTGGATATTTGGAAGGAAAAGAGAAAAAAATCATGATAAATAACATCAAAAGCAGATGACAGGCCAGGTCCATTGTTAGTTACTCACTTGTTGTCGTCTAAAAAAGATAAGAGGTCATTTGAGTCTCTCAGCAGAGCTGTTTTAAGAGAAAAAGGAGATCCTATAGGCGCTCGAATATTTACTCGATTAAAGATTCAATTCCAACTAATGTGTCCAATGTACATATAAAGTTTTTTCTTTGAATTTAAAATTTAATTGAAGCTTTGTTACTGACCGGTAATTTGATAGGACCTCTGAGTTATGGTTCGATTTTTTTTTCAAGGGCTTGACAAGTTCATAATTTCCGTAAATGAAATGTTTTGCTTGACTGGCTCCTTACATAACAAGATTTCTTTCTTACTGAAAAATTGCAAGGAATGACATCAATAGAAGTGATCATTGATGTCTTGGACATCAATGGTACGACAGCGTTGTCTGATAGCCGATTGAAAGAAGCCATTGCATTGGCGCATGATTAATTTGCATTTTAAATATCAACAAAGGGCTTTCAAAACCGATTCTATTTCAAAATATTGAAAAACTCAGAGGTTAGCTGTACAGCTTAACTTGGGGAGCTTCCATTCAGTTCCTCTTTAATAGCCGCCCTCATCTTCTCAGCCGGCTATTATTGCGCTCGTATTTTTATTTTACTTCGTCAAACTTTTTTTCGCTTTACCATTTTGCCGCTTTTTCGACATTTTGCGTGAAATCTTTTTGACTTCTCTAGGCTAGTTTCTCTCTTCTCTCATTCTGCTAAAAGTGAATTTGAACATCAGTTGCTAAGCAAAGCAATTCAAAATGAACAGAGTCGGTATAAAAAATTGAAGTCAGAAATAGAGACGGGATAAACCCATAAAGCCCAATTTTAGATGCCCGCTGTTTGAACGTCGTTCCTATAAGTCTTAGTTACCACCTCTAATGCTTATTGGTGTTGATAGTAGCCCCTGTAGCCTCTCTCTAAGAAACAGAAGTATGTTCAACTACGAAATGCCATCAAAATAAATCGGACTTAAAAAATATTTTTGTACAAAAATCTTTTTTTTTTCAATATATTCTATTCGTTCAATCCCAATCATGCTTATTGGAATCAACGGCGGCTATTTTCCGGCAATCTGCCGGGTATGTTTGATTTTTTCAGGGTTGACTACTTCGTGCACCACTATATAATGTATTTTTCGTTTTTTGTTCTGGAAATAACGAATTATTAAGTAATTTAACACAAATATAGACTTCTCTTTTTTGTAATAATTTTGCTGCGTTCGTTTCAATCTTTTCGTCTTTTTGATTTCTTCATCGAAAACCTGACAGCTTTTCTTGATAGAGCTGCATGGTGTTCATTGAATTATTTGAACTCGTTTGGAAGCACATTTTTAAAGGCTGATTTTGCATTTTCATGTTCCTTTGACCATACCATCATCGTCATAAATTTACAAATCGCCCGAAGGCATCGTTCTGAGTGTTACTAAAAGTTTATAGTTCGTTCCTTCACGGGTCCTTATGTGTTGTCGTCGTCTATATTGATGTGTGGTGCAAGGTCGTTAGCCATTTTTTTCTCCAGTTGATTCGGTTGCCGCCGATGTTTCTACTCCTTTATGTCGAGGTTTGGAGGAGTGATCTGCGCAAGGGCTTTTCTGGAGTTAATCTAGCTAGGTGCCCGAAGAATCGTAGTCTTCTTTTAGCAATGAGTTCGGACCAGGGTTGTGTGTTGAGCTTTCTATAGAAGTCTTCATTTGTCGCACGTTCCATCAGGCGTATTGATAGGAGTGTTCAGAGGAGGTTTCTTTGGAGTACATCAATTTTCTTTTCTCGGGCTTTGGCCTGGGACCAAACTTCGGTGGTCCGTAAGTTTTGACATTTCGATGGCTTTCGTTTCTTAACCGTTTATTATGAGAATTTCTAAGGCATGGTCTCATATGCCAGCAGATGCTTTGACATTGCTTGAGGACGACATTTATATATCTAAATCTCCAAAAATGAACATTTTGTCAAAGAGCATGCATTTAAATTCTCATGCATTTGAATAGTCATATCGCTTACAAATTCTTTTATGATTGGTACTGGTGAGTGATAATTAGCAATAAGAAGAAATTATATATTGAAAGAAGAAACTTTCTTTTTCTAATGAAGCAATTAAAACAGCCGGTCTGCCTCCAATCGTTTCTTCTTGCGGAGCACTTAGATAAGAGTAGTCTGTTGGGCAGACTTTTTGATGTAAGAAATTTTTATCTTGATTGCTTTTGATTCAGATTTCCATCAATCAACTAGTTGAGCTTCTAATGATGTAATGATGCTTATTTTTTTTGTTTTCTTCATTGATCGAGCGTTATGAGGTCAAGTTTGAGAAATCGAATTTCTCGATCCAACAGATTTTTACTGATTTTTGTTCAGAGAATTTAACCATTTTCTGGCCTTAGCTTTGTGGTAAAATCTAGAGAAAGGAACATGCGCAGTTCAGTGTTCAAGCTCTTGAACAATTTCATCGACAAAATTAAAGTGGCAGTGGAACACAAAATTAACCGTGACTTGTCCCTCGACATTCGAATATGTAGTAGAACAACATTTTAAGTCCTGCAATAGTTTCTATTATCCTGTCTCTGGCGGAGGGACTCATCCTAGCAAGATATAGCACATATAGGAGCCTTTGTCTTGCACCGAAGGAAGTTAGTCTTAATGGACCTCCCGTTTTTAAGCTTACTACGGTTTTCAATGAGCCTTTAACGCTTTCATTATCACTTCAGAACGACTACGATAAAGAATTAAAACATTTTGAATTTTTGGTGCAAACATATTGTACTATCATGTAGACGAAATGATTTCTTTTGAACTTGTCATGCGGTTAGCTGTCTTCCGGGTCGTTTAAATGGAATTAAATATCGGTTGAAAAAATGACTATCCAAATATCTTTAGGAGTTTTGAGCACATGCTATAACGAGCTAACCCCCTGTACGTGGCAGTTTGCGTGCGACTTTCACATATACGGGGAAACGTGGCGAAATTTTCTTTAGCAAGTTTTTGGTCTCTCAATCGAGTAATTGAAGTAGTGATCGGCAATCACGCGTGCAATTGAAATTAATGAGAGATTGTTTTGAAGTTGTAATTCGGGTTTACTCAAACAATGGTTCTCGGCTCTAGATTTGTGTGCGCAGTCATACAATCAGCTGTTTTTATGATAATAATTAAATCAAACCATTTTCCCTATCCATAAGAACACTGTTCACGACCAAGTAAAAACTAAGACAGTCGGCGTGTGCTTGTGCCTGCAGAATTTGGAGAATGCTTTTTTTATATCTGGTTTAGCAGAAACCAGGAATGGTCTTCGTTTAAATTACGTTTTTTTCTTATAAACATTTTGGAACTATTAACAGCAACGAAGTGATCGCGGAGAGCAAAGTTGAAGCGCAGGCAGTTTCACTCTTTTCAGCTGCGGACAAATTGGATAGATCGGGCACAGCTAACCAGAATGTAGTGAAGATGTTCTTCACAGCAGCAAAGCTTTTCGAAGGTAAATCTAAAGCCTTATGCTATGTTAGAATGTCGATCAAACTATAGTCTTAAACTTAGTGAGAATTAGAAAGATAGTTTGACGTACCAGATTAGAAAGACAAGCAATATGACTTCGATCAAAGAAATTGTATAAATGAATCGTCAAGAAATGGTGCTTAGAATCAATATTCGGTTCAAATTGGTGAATCTAGAAAACTATTATTAGAGTTAGATTAATTGATGTAAAATCTTCCCAGCATGTATTAAATGATGATGATATTTCCGGAAGTGTGAATGAATTCTTAGAAAAGTGCAAATGCATTCCATTTATGGTTCCCTTTGCGACTGATTTGCAGAAGCAAACCATATTGGGTAACCTTTGCGACCCCCACTATAAATCAGGGTGCTAAGATTAGTTTTGTATCTTGACTTTTTCACAATGAAAATGGGTATATATACAGCTGATTTGAGTCCTTTTTCATCATCAAATTCAAATCACCATCTTGATCTAATAATCAGATCTCTCCTGTAAATCTCTAAATTCTACTGTAAAATATCATTTTGTTTTTCTCTCATTTTTGAGAAATTAATTCTTTTACTTAGTTAAAAACTCTTTTTATTCCGCTTGCGAAAGTCCATAACCCAACAGGTTATGGGCCCAGCAATTTTCTAAGTCATAAAATTAATTTCCAAAACAAAACTAATTTGTTGTTGACAGTCATAATCCTTTTCTGCTTAGTAGCTTTTCGTTTCACAACTGTTTTGCCTGCTCAAACTCCAATGGATCAACAGACAGGGAAGCTGCTGACCTACACAGGAAAGGCACAGGACTTTCCAATCTGGAGCACAAGATTTGTGGCGATGATGCAAACGAAGGGACTCTACAAATCACTACTGGGGACAGAGGAGCAACCCAATGAGCCTGCGCCACTGGACAATGGGGCAACCAATGATGAGAAGAAGAACCACAAGGTGCTGAAGGATGCATATGAGAAGGAAGTTGCAGACATCAAGGAGAAACGGAACAATGTGTGGTGCCATCTGGCACTGACTCTAGATGCAGCAACCCTCATGCTGATGAGACATGACTGTGTGGGAGATGATGGCATTGGAGATGGAGCAAAGGCTTGGAAGCTTTTGCAAGAGAGATTTCAGAGTGTGGAGACGCCGACAGTGGTGACTTTAGTGGCACAGCTTGCTCGACTGCAGCTCGAGGATTCTGAGGATTTGGATAGCTTCTTCATCAGAGGACAGGAGTTGCTCACAAGGCTACAAGAAGCAGGGAAAGCAGTCTCAGAGACCCTCTTCAACGCCTTGGTCCTAAATGGTCTGCCAATGAGGTATGAAAGTTTTGTTATACAGGAAAGCTTCAACCCGGCAACGAACTTCACAGAGTTGAGGAAAAGGCTGCAGAACTTTCATGAGAGCACGGTGCAGAGACACAAGGGACAAAGTGGTTCAGTGGCACTGGCAGTGAAGCGTGACTTCAAGAAGGGACCCAGGAAAGGAAACTGCTTTGTGTGGGATCCCTGGACACTTTGCCAAGGACTGCAGGAAGAAAGAAACAGCACAATGCAGCAAGCGTGGTGAGAAGGGTCACCTAGACAGGGAATGCAAGAGACAAAGAGATGGGGGCAAACATGAGTGGCATTGGCTACACCAGACGAGGAATGCTGGGCAGCTCTTACCCAGTGGAAGACAGCAGGCATGCTAGTGGACAGTGGTTGTACAGATCACATAGTGACGAACATCGATGCGTTCCTGGACTTTGTGCCCATTCAATCAGTGGTCAGAAATTCCAACGGAGAGGCTTCCAGAGTGGTGGGCAGAGGCTGTGTGAGGATCAGCATACCCTCAAAGGGGAATTCCAATGCGAACTCAAAAATGTTCTGTGTGTGCCGGACTATTCTTCAAACCTCCTATCAGTCTCAAGATGCACGGAGTGGGGACATAGCTTCACTTTCGAGAGAGGAAACAGCTGCATGAAACTCCGGAAGGGAACACGGGTAAAACTAACACAAGAAATTAATTTGTTTTACTTACCCTGCAGCGTTCTAGAATTCAAGATGAGTTCCAACAGCGTGAAACTTGACAGTGCAAGGAAGTGGCACAGACGATTGGGTCATTTGAATCAAGCGGGTGTGGTCAGGAATGCACCAGGGACAGTGGGGGAACTCGATGATGTATGGAATGTGTTTATTGGCCAAGATCACAAAGACTCCAGTACCAAGAGTGGCAGAGACCCAAGCAGAAGAGAAGCTGGAGAGGGTGTTCACAGACGTGATGGGACCTTTCAGAGTAGAGTCACTGTCACGGTTCCGGTTCTGCATAGTGTTTGCAGACCAGTACCCGAAGTTTGTGTTTGTGGAATTGCTTAAGGCAAAGAGTGAAGCATTGGCCAGCCTGAAGAAATTTGTTCTCAGTGTGGGGACGCCCAAGAAGCTGAGGCAAGACAATGCGAAGGAGTTTCTCTCAGAGCAGTTCAAGACGTACTGCTTAGATGCAGGCATTCTACAGGAGAAGACCATACCAGAGACGCCACAACAGAATGGGTTAGCTGAGAGGTGCAACAGGACACTGCTGGAGATGGCAAGATGTTTGCTCATTGACTCAGGACTTCCCAAGATGATGTGGGGAGCAGCAATTCTTCACGTAGCAAGGATCAGAAACTTGGTTGTGAGACGAGAAGAAAAATGCCCAGCAGAGCTGATGAGAGGTATAAAACCTAAGCTTCCAATTAGTAAATCTATTTTTGGTTGCACAGTCTTCATGAGGAAGAGGGACAGAGAAGTCAGCAAACTTGAACCCAAGGCACTGGAAGGAAAGTTTGTGGGTTACACTAAAGGAGAAAACAGATACCTGGTGTACATACCCAACACACGCAAGGTGATGGCAGTTCGAGATGTGATCATCATGGAGTCTGAAGTGGGCTCAATCCCTGACAACAATGAAACGGCTGACCTACTAGATGATGGGTCGGAACTGGGAATCTGGCACCCAGATGATGGTCATCAAGACGATGACAACAGAGAACAACAGGACACATCTACTGCAATAAAGGAGGAGTGGCATGACGCAGGGAGCGTGAATACTCAAGAAACAACACTGAGACAAGAAGCCTCGGATGTTGGAGAAACAGCACTAGATGAAGGATCTACTGCAACAAGAGGGAGTCACAGAGACTCAAAGTCACTGGAAGACAGTGACACAGAAGACTTCTCACAGTTAGAGACAGTTAGCTTCAATGAAGATGCACTGGAACACGCGGACAGAGCAGAGCCCAGACGAGGGACACGAGCAAGGAATGTTCCGCAATTTTCTGGAGAAGTCAGAACCCATCTTGCTGTGACTGAGGGCGACTATGTGGAACCCAAAAGAGTACAAAGCCAAGCAAGGTGACGATTGGGACCAGTGGCACCGGGCAATGAAGGACGAGTTCAAGGCACTCCAAGACAACGAGACTTGGAACCTAGTGAGACCACCCACAGACAGGGACGTCATACCGGGCAAATGGGTCTACAAAGTGAAATTGGGACCCAGTGGTCAAGTGGACAAATACAAAGCGCGCTATGTGGCGAAAGGCTTCAAACAAGTCGAATGACTGAACTACTTTGAGACTTTTGCGCCTACCTGCAAGCCAGAGACATCCAGGATTCGACTTCAGCTATCAGCGAAGCACGGCCATGTGATGCACCAATTTGATGTCAAGACTGCTTTCCTGCACTCACCAATCGAGGAAGAAGTGTATCTGGAACAGCCACAGGAGTTTGTAAAACGCGGATCAGATGGGGAGAGGTTAGTATGTCGACTAAATAAATCAATTTATGGTTTGAAACAGGCTGCTAACAACTGGTACAAAGAGCTGGCAAACTTCCTACGGAGACAGGGGTTCACCAGAAGCAGGAACGATCACTGCTTGCTCGCAAGATCAGACGCACAGGAGCACACCTTCATCTTGGTCTGGGTTGACGACATTTTAGTAGCATCAAGAAGTATGACAGTGATCTCCGATGTCAAGAAGGCACTTGAGGCAACATTTCACATGGAAGACAGAGGGAGACTACACTAGTTTCTGGGCCCTAGAATCAGACAAGAAGATGGCAAAGTCACAGTCGACCAAGAACGCTACATAGAAACAATGCTTGAGCGGTTTCAATTGGATCAATGCAAACCCTCAAGAACTCCAGCTGATTTGAATTTGAAACTTCAGACAGCACAGAACGGAGACGATGAAGTGGACCAGAGGATCTACAGAAGCTTGGTTGGATCACTTCTGTATCTGGCCAAACAGACGAGGCCAGACATCATGTTCACAGTCAACATTCTGTCCAGACACATGAATGCACCTACCAATCAACACTGAATGTGCGGAAAACGACTTCTGCGATATCTTCAAGGTTCAAAAGGTTTAAAACTTACTTACACAAAAGAGGCTAGTTATGATTTAGTGGGGGAAAGTGATGCAGACTGGCCTGGAGACGTGAACGACAGAACATCAACAACGGGCTATTACTTCAAGCTCAACGGACGTGGCGCAGCACTCAGCTGGGGTGTCAAGAAGCAGGCCACAGTTGCTCTTTCTTCATCAGAAGCAGAATATCAGGGCATGGCAGCAGCAGTTCAGGAAACACTCTACCTGAAACAACTTCGAGAGGATTTTGGCATCCAACAGAAACGTCCAATAGCAATTGGAGAAGACAACCAAAGTTGTATCAGACTCTGCCAAAACCCAGTCATGCACAAAAGGAGCAAGCACATCGAAACAAAGTTTCACTTCATCCGGGACAAGACGGAGGATGGGACTATTTCAATTCATTACGTTCCTACAGACAAAATGGCAGCGGACCTCTTCACAAAGTCCTTACCCGTTTCGAAAGTGGAAACATTCAGAGCAGTGGCACCGGCCAATGAAGGACGAGTTCGAGGCACTCCTAGACAACGAGACTTGGAACCTAGTGAGACCACCCACAGACATGGACGTCATACCGGGCAAATGGGTCTACAAAGTGAAATCGGGACCCAGTGGTCAAGTGGACAAATACAAGGCGCGCTATGTGGCGAAAGGCTTCAAACAAGTCGAATGACTGGACTACTTTGACTTTTGCGCCTACCTGCAAGCCAGAGACATTCAGGATTCGACTTCAGCTATCAGGAAGCACGGCCATGTGATGCACCAATTTGATGTCAAGACTGCTTTCCTGCACTCACCAATCGAGGAAGAAGTGTATCTGGAACAGCCACAGGAGTTTGTAAAACGCGGATCAGATGGTGAGAAGTTAGTATGTCGTCTAAATAAATCAATTTATGGTTTGAAACAGGCTGCTAACAACTGGTACAAAGAGCTGGCAAACTTCCTACTGAGACAGGGGTTCACCAGAAGCAGGAACGATCACTGCTTGTTCGCAAGATCAGAGGCACAGGAGCACACCTTCATCTTGGTCTGGGTTGACGACATTTTAGTAGCATCAAGAAGTATGACAGTGATCTCCGATGTCAAGAAGGCACTTGAGGCAACATTTCACATGGAAGACAGAGGGAGACTACACTAGTTTCTGGGCCCTAGAATCAGACAAGAAGATGGCAAAGTCACAGTCGACCAAGAACGCTACATAGAAACAATGCTTGAGCGGTTTCAAATGGATCAATGCAAACCCTCAAGAACTCCAGCTGATTTGAATTTGAAACTTCAGACAGCACAGAACTGAGACGAAGAAGTGGACCAGAGGATCTACAGAAGCTTGGTTGGATCACTTCTGTATCTGGCCAAACAGACGAGGCCAGACATCATGTTCACAGTCAACATTCTGTCCAGACACATGAATGCACCTACCAATCAACACTGAATGTGCGGAAAACGACTTCTGCGATATCTTCAAGGTTCAAAAGGTTTAAAACTTACTTACACAAAAGAGGCTAGTTATGATTTAGTGGGGGAAAGTGATGCAGACTGGCCTGGAGACGTGAACGACAGAACATCAACAACGGGCTATTACTTCAAGCTCAACGGACGTGGCGCAGCACTCAGCTGGGGTGTCAAGAAGCAGGCCACAGTTGCTCTTTCTTCATCAGAAGCAGAATATCAGGGCATGACAGCAGCAGTTCAGGAAGCACTCTGCCTGAAACAACTTCTAGAGGATTTTGGCATCCAACAGAAACGTCCAATTGCAATTGGAGAAGACAACCAAAGTTGTATCAGACTCTGCCAAAACCCAGTCATGCACTAAAGGAGCAAGCACATCGAAACAAAGTTTCACTTCATCCGGGACAAGACGGAGGATGGGACTATTTCAATTCATTACGTTCCTACAGACAAAATGGCAGCGGACATCTTCACAAAGTCCTTACCCGTTTCGAAAGTGGAAACATTCAGAGCAGTTTTGATGGGAACAGACTCTACGCAATCTGCTCAAGTCTGAGTGGGGTGTTAGAATATCGATCAAACTATAGTCTTAAACTTAGTGAGAATTGGAAAGAAAGTTTGACTTACCAGATTAGAAAGACAAGCAATATGACTTCGATCAAAGAAATTATATAAATGAATCGTCAAGAAATGGTGCTTAGAATCAATATTCGGTTCAAATTGGTGAATCTAGATAACTATTATTAGAGTTAGATTAATTGATGTAAAATCTTCCCAGCATGTATTAAATGATGATGATATCTCCGGAAGTGTGAATGAATTCTTAGAAAAGTGCAAATGCATTCCATTTATGGTTCCCTTTGCGACTGATTTGCAGAAGCAAACCATATTGGGTAACCTTTGCGACCCCCACTATAAATCAGGGTGCTAAGATTAGTTTTGTATCTTGACTTTTTCACAATGAAAATGGGTATATATACAGCTGATTTGAGTCCTTTTTCATCATCAAATTCAAATCACCATCTTGATCTAATAATCAGATCTCTCCTGTAAATCTCTAAATTCTACTGTAAAATATCATTTTGTTATTCTCTCATTTTTGAGAAATTAATTCTTTTACTTAGTTAGAAACGCTTTTTATTCCGCTTGCGAAAGTCCATAACCCAACATGCTATGTGCTATCATTGTTTGAACACTCCAAATTGATTTGGGATTGAGAAACTATGCCGGCTCAAATTCTCTCTTTGTTAAGGGGCTTTTATTCGTCGTGGAAAATTGAATCAGAAAATCGTCGTTGAAAGCTTGTCGTGGAAAATTGAATCAGAATCCATTTCATTTTTTTTTTAGAAAAAAGGCATCAATTTTTTATTATTTTTCACATCTGAGTTTTTCACGATTAGTATACGCCCATTGCATTTAAATTTTTTGATTAAAATCTATATTGTAGTTTGATTATGAAGTTAGTAACACGAAATTACTAATATGGACTCCTTTCAAAATAAGACTGGTCCAGTGGCTCGCTCAAATTGCTTGCTAACCACTGAGATCATATCTAAGTTTGTGAAATGTTAAATACACCATTTAGGTTAAATTTGCTCGTTCAGGTTGAAAAATTCAGTTTTGATTTTAGACCTTATTTTTGACAAGGTTTCGTCGAGCTACTGTTATATACCAAATGTCTAATTTTGTAATGTGTTCAAAACCAAGCATATCCGGCCAGCTGTATATTGACGGTTTTTTAGTTCTCACATATTTCAAGGAAGATGTGAGCGACTATGTCCGGTCAATGTACAAGTATGCGGCCTGGAAGGCGACCTATATCCGTTCCTGCTTGGCTAAAGGAGAAGTACCGGTGCCTGGACCTGCTACTGTCGAGGGCTCAGAGGAGGAGCATGAGTTCAATGAGCTCCTGAAGCAGCTTGATGGAGAAACACCGCCAACAGGTATCAACAGTTTCATCCTTTGTGTTCACTCCTAATGTTGGATTTGATATAATTAGTAAATTAGTAAGTTGTGTAGTAGTTGTAGTATTTATTAAGAGTAAAAGCTAAAAAGCAATAAACAAAGAAAAAAAGTAAGTTTTCCATTTCAGTATTAGCAGCTTGAATGTATGTTATGTATTTAAAGTAATGAAAAAAATTCATGGTAATCAAATAAGGTAGTGCGAGCTGATGTTGTAACAGTCGGCTTTTTTTGCGAAAGCGACTTACTCTCCCATACTTAGTTTTACTTGACTTAACTCGCTCAGTGTTTTCAACTGATGAATGTTTCATGGTGATATACGTAATCAGTAGTGAACGAGCTGACGTTCAGAATAGCTACGAAAACATTAAACAGTGTATACCAATAAATACTGATCCTTCAAACTTTTAGCATAGGTTTTCCAGTCTATCTGGCTATTGTTTTTACTAAGCGCATAAACTTTCGTTTTCAAGCTTAAGTTATTGCGATAACCAATTGACTAAGTTGAGCTACCTCAAGGTTTTAGTACTTGACTATTTTTACCGTCGATCTCCGAACTCTCCCCAGTTCACCGAAACTCTCTCCACCTTTGCACACCCTTGACTGGTCGCCCTTAGCTCGTAAGACTGGCCTCCCTTGCCTGTGAGACTGGCCTCCCTCAGCTTAACACAGCTATATTAATCACTCCCGGACCCTAATGGTTTGAGATCAATTCGACCTACGGTTTTCGTTGTAATTGACACTAGTTTTAATTGCTCTCAAACGAAGTTTGTATCAATTATATTAGTCCTGTCGGTCTTTTTTATGCGATTTTCGCTTGACCGATTTTTCGTCTGACCCATTTGACTTTTCCCTCCTCAAAAACGGGATAAATAGGTAGAGCCCAGCGGGCATTAAGTTCTCGTAGAGCCTTTCAACTCACTAGTCTTCAAGTATGCGATTCAGAGAATCTGTTTTGGAGACAAATACTTACGGTGTGAAAGGAGGTTCTTAGAGATTGGTGACTCCCCCCCCCCCCCCCCCCCCCCGACATCAGCCCCTCTCACTTCACCCCCCCTCCCCCCCCCCCCCCCAATACCTAACCTTGCGCAGTCGAAAGCGCCTTCCACTGCCCCCTTCAATTAAGCTGAAGCTAGCCTCACTAAACCGTGACTAGCTACTGACGAGGCCGAGCGCTCGCCGGTCGTTTGAGAGCAATTCGCCCAGATTTTTTAAGAGCATCTTGTTTTTGTTGTTTTGCATTACTTCTTTGTGTTTTTTAATCAAAGTCAATCTCTTTGAGAGATGTGTATTTTGACTGGTATTCTTGTGATTTATGGATTGAAACGAAGCCTTTAGGTGAAGTGAAACCATCAGTAAGGGGTGTCGAAAGCAGTAGTCTCCGAGCTTAATTTGCACTTTTGCGTTTTTTTTTGCGTGCGTTTATGTATCTGTCGTGTCAAAGCTGCTCATTAACATGGAAAATGGAGTGAACTGTCCTATAAAAAATATTTAGTATTGGACTATTGGCCAATATAGGCAACAATATTGATCTTTCGCTATTAATATTCAGTTGTAATCTTCAGTATTATCCTTTAATTTTAATCTTCAGTACTATTGGATAGTTTTGATAGTAGTATGGCTTTATTAACAGATGCAATCACTCACATCTATAAGACAAAATTTGTTTTGTAGGACAAGCAAAATTTGTTTTGTAGGAAAAGAGTTTTTTAGGACAAGCAGCGATACCGCAAAATACTCAAATGCCTTCAGTAGGCCCACCTACCGGTTCTTCTTTTGGAGGACAATTTCCTTCGGGGACAAACCCTACTGCCGCCCCTAGGCAAAACCTACCACAGCAGACGTCACAAGATGAACAACCCTCTTCATCTACTGACAACGCAAATGCTAAATCTGGAGCTGAATTGGAACAAGCCTCCAAATTTTGTAAATTTGCTCAGAGTTCTCTCATGTTTAATGATGTCGATACAGCTGTGAATTATTTGGAACAAGCCTTGGCTATTTTGAAATCTTGAATGAACTCGGTGCGAAATGAAATGTATCTGAATTATTTTCACAATTAGATAATTTAACAAAAATATCAGCCTTAGATAGATAACTTTCGTATTAATTTTATTCCCCATTTTGGTTCTACGAACGTCCTCATGAAACGAAAATCTTTCAAATATAGTTTTCCAAGAAGCATTATATTCTGTTATGGTTGTCCTCATTTGTCTATTCGTGCTATTCTAGTTACATATTTGGGTAATATTGCAATGCAGACTGTTTTCATTCCTTTCAGACTGTGTATGACGGCTGTTAATGAATTTATTGTGCTATGTATGTAAGAGGCATTATTAGATATATTGGAGTAGCTCTTTGGGACCACTACCTAGCTTGAAGCGATAGATAGCTTTCAATATTCAATACCAGTCAGGGAAGAAACACGGAGAGACTCCAGCACAGATTATAAGACTGGTGTCGCTTGAATGCGTACTCCCTGTAAAACCAGCCTAAAATTGCTCAAAGAACGCTTATGTCTTAGCAGGTAAGTGAAACACTATTAACTTTTTATTCTTGCTAACCTAGCCAGAGTTCAAATATTTTTAATAGCCATGAATCGATAGTGAGGCCAATATTACTCTTCCCATGGTTTATGCGGTTTTTCAAGACTCTTCAAAGATTGTCTATGCTAGTTTTATTATCAAAAATTGGTTAGTTTGTAGCAATTATATTAGTCCTGCTGGTCTTTTAACGACTAGAAGAGGAGTATTTTTTTCGAGATTTTTACGACTCGAAGAGGAGTATTGGTTTTTTAGCTCTAGCAAGTTTGTGCGTGACATGATTTTTGACTTCCTGATATCAAACACCTCTATTTTAGATCTTTGACTTCTGTTTTCGAACTTCAGGTCTTTAATAGTAGCTTCGTTTTTAATTGCTCTCAAACGAGGTTTGTAGCAATTATATTAGTCCTGTCGGTCTTATGCGATTTGTTGCCACCCCATCAGCCCCTCTGCGCTAACCAACGCCCCTTCAATTAAGCTAAGGCTAGCCTCACTAAACCGTGGCTAGCTACTGACGAAGCCAACCGCTCGTCGGTCATTTGAGAGCAGTTCGCCCGATGTTAGTGGGTTATTTTGAATATCTAGCATTTAGGTGCTGCTAGTAATATTCAAAATCGAATGTTCTTTTTGAGAGTTTCTTTTCCATAACAGCCTCTCCTCCCTATTCAAACTGCGGACACCCATCTCACACATACCTACCAACCCTCCTCCCATCTAAACAACATCACCCCAAACTGGCCCACCCCGACTTACCTACCCCCATACCCTGGCCTAACCCCATCTACTGAACCCTCAAATCTACCTACCCCCACCTACCTAACACCGGCATGAACTAAACACTGCCCCGCTCCAACCAGGTGCATCTACCAGGCAGCCGTGCCATGTCCCTAAAAATACAAATTGTATCTGTAAAAACTTTTTGTAGTTTTATCAGGAAATTCATTTTTCGTTTTATATTTGACGACTCCTGGAGTCATTTCCGGTATTGTGCCGGCTGTTTTTTGAGGTTTATGCAATTTTGATGGTTTGAACTTTGACTTGTTTGTTTTCGAACGCTGACCCTTGTTTTCGAACGTTGGACTAGTTCAGTTCCTAATATTTAGTAATTAGGAACCTCTGGTAATATTCAGGTCAAAAGTTCATTTTGAGACGTTTTCTTCCCATAACAGTCACCTTTCCGTATTGAAACTGCAGACACCCCAACTAACTGTCCTTCCCCTAGCTACGCCCCGCTACTTGCCACCCCATCCCAACTACAAATACCCTCACCTACCTGCGCCCCAGTTTTTGCTCCCTACCTTCGTCGCGCATGACCCTCCCCCTCCCCTCCCGCAGCTACCCTGACGCTCAAAGTTGTGTCCGCATTTTATAAATCACCGGCTATCTGTCTATTAGTTTTTTCTTGATTTCTTGATATTTCTGATTTAGTTAACGTAGTGATTATATTGCAGAATTGTTCAAATCGTGTTCGGTGCTTTACCGGCTTTTTTGCTGAATCGAATTCGTTCTTGACTTGAGCTTTAACTCTTCTTTTGGAACATTGACTTCTGTTTGAGCTGTGACTTCTTCAATTCTGTTAATTGTGGCTCAGGACTTCTCCTGTTAGGTTTTAATTTGTTGATTACTTGCCAAGAATTCACAGTGACGTTTTGTGACTTCTAACCACTTAGTTGAATTTGTGTACATGACGTCGTCATATGCATTTTGTTTGAGTTTTTAGGTCAATCGTGTGATAGATTTTGAACGTTCCTGACAAACTTTTTTCAGTAAAGGCTTCTGCTTGACCTATTAAATGTATATTGAAAATGTAAACTCTGATTGAAATTCAATAGGGCTCACTCAAATTTTATAATTATAAGGCTACGTGCTAGAAAGATGTTAGTTTGAGAGGTTTCATTTGAATTGACAATAGAAAATAGTCAAATTCTTGCCTGATTTTTTCTCTTTGCGATAGTTCTGGATTTTCTTTTCAGTTCAGTTTTTTTTATTTTTTTCTGTCCTATGGGTGTAAGTAATGTTGCAAAGAGGAGACGCTTGCAAGTGTTTGGAACAATTTCTACTGTAGTAAATGACTTTTTTGCTTGTCTTTTATCCTTATTGATGTTTGCTGTTGTTTAGTGCGAACTCATTTGAGTGGGCAGCCATTACGTGAGATGAAATGGCATTACAAGTTTGGTAAAGACAATTGATCGAACGTGACAGCTTGTAGAGAGTTTGTAGGAACATATCTGTTTTAAATTTAATACTTGAACTTTGACTTCGGAGGAACGTATATGTTTTTACGAAGCCCAAGAGAGTTTGTACGAATATCGTAAGAACTTATTTGTTTTGAAATAAAATTTTTTTAATTGTTTTGAATTTGTTCCTTTTTTGATCTGCTTGGCGTTGATCGTTTCGTATTGTTTTTCTGTCATGTTGATTTAACAGAAAAATTTAAGTAATGTGAATAATTAATTGATGCGCCGTTTTGGAGATTTTTGTAGAGTTTTTATTTCCGTTTACAAATTCTGCCTTTCCTTCATTTCGATTTTTTTGTTTTTCCGGATTTGTTTTTGTTTTTCCGGATTTGTTTTTAATTGCTCTCAAACGAAGTTTGTAGCAATTATATTAGTCCTGTTGGTCTTTTTTATGCGATTTTTCGCCTGACCGATTTTTTGTCTGACGCTTTTGACTTTTCGTCCTCAAAAACGGGATAAACAAGTAGCGCCCAGCGGGCATTAAGTGCTCTTAGAGCCTTTCAGCTCTGTTTCAGCTCAAACTGTTTTGGAGACTTATACTTATGGTGTGAAGGGCGGTTCTGAGAGGTTGAGAACCCCCCCCCCCCCCCCCCCCCGTTGACCCCCATGCCCACCGCGCTGTTGCCCCCCCCCCAACCCAGTGTTGCCCCCATCAGCCCCCAGTGCACCCCCCCCCTCCCCGTGGCTAGCTACTGACGAAGCCAACCGCTCGCCGGTCGTTTGAGAGCAATTCGCCCGACGTTAGTCGGTTATGTTTTTGTTTTTTGGGTTGTCATGATGTGCCACCATTTTACTTAAATTATGGTTTTAAGCATATGCCTTGGCATAGTATTAAACATAAAATGTTATAACTAGTAATTTACATTCAAGTTGACTGTATCTTACTGTATTTTTAATGAAAACAGTTTCGAGGGTTATAGTTATTTAACCTAATCTCAAAAACTCTTGAAAGTTATCTGTTTTTTTTCAGGTTGAAGGGAGTCAAAACATTAATGTCTTAATGAGGATAGTTCGATACCTTTGCCTATCAGCACCGCTTTCGTGCATATTTATTCCTGAATTTTTTAGGTAATTTTTTGGACTGTTTTTCTCACATTCCACATTTTTAATCTTTTACAGTTGTTTGCTGGCATTCGGCATTTTAGGTCTCGTTTAAGAGTAGATGGGTGCTTGATGTTTGTTAACTGAGCTTACCCCCTTAACCTTGCTCTTACAAATCGAGATTGATTTCTAAATTTTGCGAAAGTTCTAGCCATCTAGCGTTATCATGTACTTTTTGAATATTTTCAAATGATAACAGTCCCCTGTAATGTAATCAGCCCCTGCAGTGGGGCAATTTTTTTAAATGATATAGCGTAATTTGAGAAGTATTTGGTTTGTGGTTCTTTTCTCTTAGACGCCCTCTACTTGACGTCGTGTAGTCCTGTCCTCCGTGCTTTATTTTTGACTGGACCATTTGCCTTGCCTTGTGGGCCATATCTTTTGGACCAAAAGTTCTAGGGGAGCATATGGTCCAGAAAAACAGAAAACTGGTAGTTGTTGCCCGTTTAGGTGCACAAATTATTAGTTAGATCCATTTTTTGAAAGGGAGAGTCAGCTGACGACAATAGCAAATAATTCCAATTAACAAATGATCTGTAAAATAGAGGAGACCTTTAGTTTTACATTTTTAGAAAGAAGTGGTCTAAAAGTAATGGCAATTTTTTGGTCAGACGTGACTAGTGCAATGGAAACAAATTGAAAGTGGTAAACATCTGCCAACGTTCCAGGCATGTTTAGCTTACCGCTTTTTGAAGTGAATTTCCAAATATCTCAAAACTGAACGTATTAATTTTTACTAGCTTTTTCAGAAATTGGTGGTCATTGCGTTATTGGAGGAAATATAAGTGAAAATCAGTCATTGGTTGATATGTTCCTCAAAGATTATACGAAATCCCTGCTCCAGGATATCACAGACTGCTAAAGCGGTTTAAAACGAGTTCGAAATGGTTACTTTTTGAGTTGTTCTTGAAATACTATTTACACATATTAAAATTGAGCAGTTTTCCGCTTGCGTAACTATGGATTCTGATTTGTTTACTGTTTATTTTCACCTGACTAACGTCAGGTGAAAAGGTTAATGTAAGGCCGGCTACAATTTTTAAAATTTTCACTTGGTTTGTTCATATTCTTAATTGCTTTCGAACGAAGTTTGAAGCAATTTGTGTTGACGTGTCTTTTTTGCTAATTTTTTACGTAACCTGTTTTTATTTTCTAGAAGTTGTATATCTTTTTTCTTAACCTCTAATAAACCTAGGTTTACCTTAACCGCTAAAAACGTTAATTGAAGCCCCTTAGTGATCTTATTGCTCGCTCCATCTCCATAAGTCACTCAGTTAACACTCAACAGGAATAAATACAACCTCATTCTCTTTGGTAGTATAAAAGACCCGGCCCAAATTCAATTGAAAGAAAATATATAGAAAGTCAAAGGGCGGCAAAGTTTTTAGGATTTATTATTGAATAGAAACTGTCTTTCCAAGATCATGTGCAATTTATAAAACAGAAGTGCAACAAATTCATATCCATCTTATATCACACGAATAATTTTCTGAGCAGAAATTTACTGCTGAAAATTTATAAACAGTTCATTCACCCGTTGTATCAGTATGGGATTCAGGTTTAGGGAGTTGCTAGCAGATCAGTACTCATTATTTTGCAGAGCGTATATTTCAGCATATTTCCTCAAAATTATATTTGTTTCCAAACAAACTGAAATAGGAACGATTCGTAAAGAAAATTCGATATATTCTATTTTTGAATTATGAGGTGCTGAAACTTACTACAAAAATTCTAAGGTCACTCGTTTCACAAACATTGAATAATAGTATTAAGCAATGGGAAATTGATAAGTTTATGCTTTCAGAGAAGAATACAAAAATGCTGCCAATTCTAGAAAAGCAAAGACTTACAAATAGAAGGAAATTGTCCAACAAAGTAAGGTTACTTTTCAACACTTCTGCTAGATTGGACTCAAAAGATTTACAACTCTCTTTCAATTACCTGACAAGGACCTTGAATCTTGTATACATAATCTAAAAAATGTCTACATTATTGATTCCGATCAGCTATCACAGTGATTTTGGAAATACAGAAAATTTAGAAGACCAAGTTTTTATTTGTTTTGAAAAAATAGCGGTCAATCTTCTGTATTGACAAGAGCAACTAAGACACATGCAATCAATTATAGGCGATGCTCCAAAAGATCATGTGGATTTTCAAAAATAGTCAGTGGAGCTTTAAAACAGGCGATTAGCCTTAAGCGGACACTTGGTTTGGTGCTCCTCAAAATGGATTAAATAAATTTGTAATGTAAATTGTACTTGAGTACTAACCGAAAACGAATTTATTATTAATATAATTGAAGCAGACTGAAATCAATCGAGTCGTCTCAGTCGTTCGAGGTTGATTCGATTGTAGTGGTCGGTAAGTTCTGTTTCTATAGGTCACCACAATCTTTCAACTGAAGAACTGTTTAATTGTTCAGTCAAGATTTCATTTCACGCATTTTCAGTAACCCATTATTGGTCCACCCATGTATCCAAATAATCTAACATTCAGGTTATGAGCTTACTCTAATTAGCGGTATTATATAGCGGAAAAATTGGGTCATTCAGCAAGTTTAAGCTCGGCGAGAGGATCGGGTAATCCTTATTAAAAGTTATCCTTCTTTCGGTAGTGCGGTAGTAATTTGTCTAATGGCAATTGGTTATGTTTAGTTATTCTGAATGAGTACAACTGCTGTGCACAACTTATCGAAGGACAAATTAAAAGCGGGTCAGAAAAATGCCTCGACTGCTGGGAGCGTCTACAATTTCGGCGTTGACAGTGGGTTATCTGCGTATGTAGGCAGCTCGTCCTTCCCATCGGCAGGGGGTGATCAGCACGAAGACTTGCTTCACCATAGACACCGGAATAATCATCAGTCGTACCCTGCAGCAGACAGTCACTATCACTCGATCAACAGCGGGGGCAACAATGCAAATGGTTTAAACCCTAAAGTACATAATCGTGTCAATTCAACTTCCACAGACGATGATGGCGACCACAGTCTGTCGCTGGCACCCGAATACTCCCTTAACACTTCCCACCAAATCAGCCAATGCAGTGCCCAAGTTAATGCTCTTGTAGAAAAGTGTGCTAATGAATCTGTGTATCAGCTGCTGTTTGGTACTTCAACTAAACCGCCTACTTCGACAGCTGAGAAGCAAAAAACCGAGAACTCGCCCGTTGGAAAATCTACTGCGGACCAGGTGAAGACAACTTTTGCCACCATGTTGTCTGGTTTCCAATCGTTCGACCCATTTGCTTTGAGTAGCTCTTCTAGCGTCGATAGTTCACCGATAGTACGGAAACCCAAACTGGAATCCACAATCAACAACGGGGGAACGAGTAAACTAGGAGGAAAAGCTATGCATGTTCAGAGGAGGAGTGATGGTGGATTACGACAAACAAATAAAGACCAAACTGGCACCCATGGATTACTTCATTTAGACCTAAATAGTCAGTCAGCATTGTTCAGGGATGATATGCTGTCTAGCCATAATATGGTAGAACACAGACTTGCAGATATTGAACAGACTGTAGACGTTACAGCTCCAATAAAGGTGGTTCTCAATCCCCGTGAGAATAATTACGAAGGCAGAGAGGCAGCTCAGTCACCCAGAGCCAAGGCCTCGCCACCCTATGCTGATAGTTGGGCAATAAAAACTACCTTTTCACCATCTGTGTCAAAATCTGAGAATGTTGAAAACGGAAGCGGCGGCACTGGGGTTAGTATTCCACCTTCACCGCCAATGTCGCGGAAGCATGCAGTCCATGCCGGAAGTCCCACTGTCATGGGCAACAGCAATCACGAGAAATACATTGAACTTTTAACTCAGCACAACAGTTTCAAGAAACAACTTTTCGATCTTGAGGAGAATCTGAAGAGAAACAGTGGTCGAGTGCTGACTGAGTCGGAGTTGAACGCGGTTCCCGAATACAAAGCTATTGCAGCTCAGGTGTCCAAAGTGCGATTGCGACTCAAGGAGTGGAAAAGTAACGGCGAGGCCTTCAATGGCAGCTCTGAAGCGAAAGAGAATTTCACTACCGAGGGTATTGTGAGTGGAAGCAGTAGCGGTACTGCCAACAAGGAGAAACTGAAAACTATGAGACAGACCATCCAAGCATCCATGTCAAAGCTTGCCGAAAAGAGACGAGAAGCTAATCGACCATTTGACATTGAACAAATGACAGAAGTAGAGGCCAAAATAGAAAAGGAGCAAACCCAGAAGGAACTGTTAAATTTTGAGAAAGTTTTTGGCAGAGCCAAAACTGCCGAAGAACGCCATATAGTGACGGAGCTTTATGACAGATATAGATGTCTGAAAAAATTAGTTCGACAGAGACCTAGTCGAACATCGGCACCACCCACTATAGAATCGGATATAACTGATATAAATTCTGACTTTGGTGAAAACAATTCACTGGGAACACATTATAATTTGAACATTGTCTCGTCTGGAATTAAGAGACACTCTACAATAGGCGAAATAGGACCTCGCACTGGAGCCACACCAAGCGAGCATCAAACTTCGCCTCCAGTTCAAACGCAACATGAACTGGCTCTGACGTCACTGAAAGGTGCGACCTATGCGGAACTGCAGGCAGAGAGAAGCTCATTGTTAGAGAAAAAGCGACGATTAAGTAAAACCTTGAACTCAATCAGTCGAAGTGCCAACACGTACAAGCAGCAGGCAGACGTTAATGAGTTGCGAAAAGTAAAAGCTCGGCTGAAGCAGGTTGAACTGTTCTTAGCAACTAGTGTTGCAAAGTGAACTCAGCTACCTTAAGTCTTTTCAATAGTCCAATTTTTGTTGCTTTTCGTTGCAAACATACTCTGGTACTTCTCTGCAATACTTTTATTTCGAATGTTTGTATTATAGCAATTAGTTTGAAACTGTGAATATCGTTTTTGTTTTCTCGAAATAAGAATCAAAAGTAAGTAGAATCGCTACTCTTAGATAATGATAACTTTTGAAGTTCGTGTTATCGTAGAAAACTTCCCAAACCTCAAAATAGTTCTCAATAATATTTAATTTGTGAGAATAAATATGTGAGTCCGAGTCACAAGTTCATGGAAGGTTTGCAAACTCAGGGAAGTTTCTTACATGACGATGAACGTTATTCTGAAGGAAGAAATTTTGAAACTTTTACATCTTGCTTGAGTTTCTTTTATTTTCTCTCGAAAGAAGTTTGAAGTAATTATTACGAATCGAAGAGGCGTTATGGTTTTCTGTTTTTATGACTCGAAGAGGATTATTTATATAGCGTCTTTTTACGATTCAAAGAGTATTTGTCGGGGGTCATTTTTGATTGGTAATTTTGTTGGTGTGTATTTAGAACGGGATGTAAATTGCATGGAAACAGTTTTTAGTTCAAGTTGCTCGAGAGAATGGTTTGCTTTTCATGTCGCATTTTTGGGAGAGAGAGAGAGAGAGAGCGAGAAAATTAGCTGTGAAAAAAATTTTCAAAGCAATTTTTTAGTTTAAACTCCAATTTCTTTTGCTAAAGGTGTTTACCTCATTTATTTAACCAGTAAATGTGTGTTTGAAAGCATTTCTGATAATCTTTTTTAAATAAAAATACCTTTTTGATTTTTATTCTTATCATTTTGCCGCGTTGGACGCTTTTTAGCAGTTTATCTGTTCTTCAATTTTTTAGCATTCAGGGAGTTCAGTGTTCAAATAAGTTGTTCTAGTTGTTTTTTTACCTTTCAATTTAATGGATGTTAGTTTTGAGTTCTCGTTTTTAAAGATAGTTTGATATTTGTCAACGAATTTCGGCGGATTTTGAGTTTTTGCCTATTTCTTCCGAACTGTTGATTCTCGATATTGTTTTTCTTATTCAATCTTTAATTTAGAGCTATTGCATAGCTGCCGTTGAAGGCTAGACAAGGCAACTTTCACTCAAACAAATTAAATTTCTAATTCTCGAATTTTGGTTCTTTGCGGTTCTTTGTTGTTTGATGTTTCTGCCAGATGTTTGGCGAGTTAATTCTTCAGCAGTAGATAAAGTTTTCTTAAAAACAGTGGTTGGGAAGTAGCATTGTAGCTTTTTAAAAGAGTGTGTTCATAATTTTGCTCAAAATTTTTGTAAAGAATTTTGTTTTCTGACTTTGCCCTTCATTTCATTTCCTCCGTTTTCTCTATGAGTTGTTTGGTGGTTTTTCCCTCTATTGACAGTCTGTTAATAATGAAAAATAACAGTTTCGTAGGTCTTTTGCTAATAGTGTTTGAAGTCAAACTTTGTGAAGAAGTGTCTATCATTTTACATAATCTGATGTAAAAAATGCACTTTTGATTCAGTTTCGTACTTTTTTCAGCTTAATATGAATTGCCTCATTTTCTGGTATCATTAGTAGATTCGATTAAACGAAACAACGTATTTTGTTTGTATGTGTACTTGTATGATATGTATATATAGGTAATCATGTGTATCTTTTTCATGCAAAATTTTTGCTGCGCCTTTTTGAATTGTCCAGCGGCTTTTTTCAGGTTTAATCTCATTTTTTAATCTTTAAGTGATTGCTTTCACTCAGTTTGGTGTCAAAAGTCATAGAAAAGCACTTTGAAATTGGGTTCATTTTCCACATTAACTCTTAATAGTTTCCAATGATGGTATTCGTTGGAGAGCATTTAGTCCGATATTAGTCTGTTATGTTAAATTTCCGCACTAAATTGTACAATTATATGGTTTTTGAGTGTCTTTTTAACTTCCTTGCCTGAAGTTGGATTAACTTTATTGCCCTACTTGACCAACTTTCCTACGTTTATAATCATTTAATTTGGACTCCACTTTTATGCGCAAAACTACCAAGTTTAACCTCGCAGCTTCAATTGAGGTAGGCATTAATTGATCGAAAGTTGCATCTTATTCTTAATGAACGTTTGAATCCATGTATTAGAAGGAGGCTCGGGCTTCTGTTCATTCGCGCAGCTAGCTGCGCCCTTCCACTGGTAAGAACAACTAAAAGGTTCAAATTGCGCAGCAGTTTAAACAATTTATTAGGAGTGCGCCTACTTTCTTCACTGACCTCATTGAAACAATCTGGTCACTTTCCGCAGTACTTAAAAAATGGAATAAATACTCCCATATTCAAGCTTTATCTAAATTGGCAATTTCAAATTTTAGACCGATAACCAACCTTGGTCTCTCATCGCAGCTCATCGAAAATGCCATGCCAATTAGAGAATTATCTTCAACAGAAAAGTTTCTGGCCAAAATACCAGTCGGCATACAGAGCGCATCACTCTACTGAATTTGCACTTTTGTATGTAAAATAGCAGATTCTTCAAAATATTGGATGCAGGAAAAATGCTACTGTTATCGCTTGATTTTTTCCGGTGCCTTTGGCACAGTCATCCTGGCCTTGAAATTCTCAAAACCAGACTCGGTATAAATGGCTCTGTATTACAGTTTTTCAGACCTACCTCGCTAATTGCCACGTTCGTCGGCAAAATCACTTTTGATCCTTTTTCTTATCATTTTGCCGCGTTGGACGCTTTTTAGCAGTTTATCTTTTCTTCAATTTTTTTAGCATTCAAGGAGTTCAGCGTTCAAATGAGTTGTTCTAGTTGTTTTTTTACCTTTCGATTTATTGAATGTTAGTTTTGAGTTCTCGTTTTTAAAGATAGTTTTATATTTGTCAGCGAATTTCGGCGGATTTTGAGTTTTTGGCGTATTTCGTCCAAATTTTTGCTTCTCGCTATTGTTTTTGCTTATTCAATCTTTAATTTAGAGCTTTTGCATAGCTGCCGTTGAAGGCTAGACCAGGCAACTTTCACTCAAACAAATCAAATTTCTGATCTTAGAATTTTTGTTCTGTGGTTCTTTGTTGTTTGATGTTTCTGCCAGATGTTTGAAGAGTTAATGCTTCAGCAGAAGTAAATAAAGTTTTTTTTAAAAAACAGTGATTGGGAAGTAGCATTGTAGCTTTTTAAAAGAGTGTGGTCATAATTTCGCTCAAAAGTTTTGTAAGAATATTGTTTTCTGACTTTTTCCTTTATTTCCTTTCCTCCGTTTTCTCTGAGTTGTTTGTTGGTTTTTCTGTCTATTGACAGTCTGTTAATAATGAAAAATAACAGTTTCGTAGGTCTTTTGCGCTAATAGTTGTTTGAAGTCGAACTTTGTGAAGAAATTTGTATCATTTTACATAATCTGATGTAAAAATTGCACTTTTGATTCAGTTTCGTGTTTTTTTCAGCTTAATATGGTTTGCCTCATGTTGTGTGGTATCATTAGTAGATTCGATCAAACGAAACAACGTATTTTGTTTGTATGTATACTTGTATGATATTATGTATATATAGGTAATCATGTGTATCTTTTTCATGCAAAATTTTTGCTGCACCGTTTTGAATTGTCAAGTGGCTTTTATCAGGTTTAATCTGAGTTTTTAATCTTTAAGTGATTGCTTTCACTAAGTTTGCTGTCAAAAGTCATAGAAAAGCACGCTGAAATTGGGTTCATTTTCCACATTAACTCTGAATAGTTTCCAATAATGGTATTCGTGGGATTGCATTTCGTCCGATGTAAGTCTGTTATCTTAAACCTTTGCACAAAATTGTACAATTATGTGGTTTTTGAGTGTCTTTTTAACTTCCTTACCTGAAGATGGATTAACTTTATTGCCCTACTTGAACAACTTTCCTACGTTTATAATCATTTAATTGACTACAATTTTATGCGCAAAACTACAAATTTTAACCTCGCAGCTTCAATTGATGTAGGCTTTAATTGATCGAAGGTTGCATCTTATTCTTAATGAACTTTTGAATCCATGTAATAGAAGGAGGCTCGCGCTTCCGTTCATTCGAGCAGCTAGCTGCGCCCTTCCACTGGTAAGAAAAAACAAAAGGTTCAAATTGCGCAGCAGTTTAAAAACAATTTATTAGTGCGCCTAATTTCTTCACTGACCTCATTAAAACATTTCTATCTGGTCACTTTCCGCAGTACTTAAAAAATGGAATAATTACTCCCATATGCAAGCTTTATCTAAATTGGCAATTTCAAATTTTAGACCGATAACCAACCTTGTTCTCTCATCGCAGCTCATCGAAAATGTCATGCCAATTAAAGAATTATCTTCAACAGAAAAGTTTCTGCCCAGAATACCAGTCGGCTTTAAGAGCGCATCACTCTTCTGAATTTGCACTTTTGTATGTAAAATAGCAGATTCTTCAAAATATTCGATGCAGGAAAAATGCTACTGTTATCGCTTATTTTTCCGGTGCCTTTGACACAGCAAACCAGACTCGGTATAAATGGCTGTTTTGAGACCTTCCTCGGTAATCGCCACCTACGAGTATTAATAGAAAATGAGAACTCGCATGGCGAAGTGATAACATGAGTACCTCGGGGTTCGATCATAGGTCCGAAGGTATTCTCACTTCGTTTGATACCATTGTTTGACTTCCTGGATTACACTGGAATAGCTTATTATTTTTATGCACGTGATTCACCACTTCTTTGACCTGCAGACCTATTCAAAGCATGAAATCACGGACATACTTCTTGAAATTAATGAGTAGTGATCGATAATGAAACTCAGTCAAACTCGAAGACAAAACTCGTTACATTCTCATCTCTTAGTCTGTTCAGGGATTTCTATAAGTATTCTGCAAGTATCAACATGCAACCGGGAAATAACATCCTTGGATTCTTTCCTAATGACAATTTATAGCTGGAGAAACAGGTCAATAAAACCTTCCAATTATGCTGTGCCCAATTAAAAATTGTGTACGCGGTGCAAATATATTTATCTTTTGAATAACGGAAGACCATGGCGACGTGTTATATTCTGTCAAGATTAGACTATTGCAATTCAAGTTACTTTGGAATGAAATAGAATCTGTTAAAAAGCTCTATCGTATACTTCTATCTGCCGCTAGATTTGTTTTAGGACATCAAGATCGGAGCACCTGCTCTGTGCTTGCTGCTCTACACTTGGTACCAATCGAACAGAGAATACGTTTCAAGATCTCTTGCTTCATGTTCAGAGTATTTCATAGATGAAAATGTCCTTTATCTAGCTGACCTCTACCCTGATCTCGACATCGGTGAACCCCTCAAGAGAAATGCTTTTCTCGAAAAACAGTGTCGGGTCTCAAAGTTGCCCAAAGATTTTTGATTTTTTGCGTTCTTTTTTGGAGTAATGTGTGGAACAACCGTCCAGCTTCTGTCCAATTAGAGAAGTAGCCCAACTTTAGGAAGACTTTGAAGACCTACTTATTCTCTGAAGCTTTTCGATGCATAAAACCCACTCTTAAGCCGACAAGAACAGAGTGGCGAAACAAGACTCCATTCTTTCATTGATTACTTTTCAGCGAAGAATTTTACCATCATTTATCATCTCTGTGCAGCTATGCAACTCATGATTATTCAAATTTTAAGCTATTCTTTTTTATGCTACGCATAAGCTTTAAAAAGGAAGGAAACTAAATAATATAAAAATACAAATATTTTTAGAGACCACATTAAACGAAAAGATGAAATTTAGCAAAATCACTCATTTTTTGTTTTCGATGATTTTCATTTTTTAAACTTGAGGACTTTTCTGTCTAACAGCACGCAGATAGCCTAACATCATGAAAGCTGCTTTCCTACATTAAATCTTACCTATTAATTGTTTTCTTTTTGGACCTGAGGAATTATTGTAAACCTATATATTTGGGGGACAGTTAAACATATTTTCATATTTTTAATAGCCGCCGCCAGCATCTTAACGGCTACTATTTAGGCACTCTCCTTTTAATTTCGCTTACCTTTTGATCACGTTTTTCGTTTTACATAAGTCACGACTTTAACGTTTGACTTCTGACTGACCTCACTCACTGTTTCAACTCAATGAATTACCCAAGATAGTGAATACAGTCAAGGTCAAAAGAGCAAAATCAAAATAGACGGGATAAACCGATAAAGCCCTGGCATTAAGTCATTGAGAATTAGGTTATCAAAGTTCATTAGAGTGTTTGCTAGCTGACATTGGTATTGAGCTTATTAGCTTTCAGTTTAGAAGCTGAATTAAATATAGTTTTAGAATCCAACTGAAACTGCACGCCGAATTAGAATAGTTTTTGACACTGAAAAAAATAGAAATTTGGTCAATTGATCTCGTCTTTTTTCTGTTTCAATCCCGATGTTCATCAAACAAGTCAACGAAGACTATTTTCCGGCAATCTGCAGGTTATGCTATAATTTTTTTAAAGGAGGACATTTTTAAGTGCAAGGGCTATACAAGGTGCCAGCTCTGTCAAGATTTGCATCTATCTACATCTATAACGGAACAATGAATCGATTTTTTGTAAACATTCTATTTTCAGTGAACGTTTGTAGTCGTAAAATAAGTAAAGTAAAATGAAAATCTGTTAAATGCCAAAGTTCCGGAAGTACGATTAAACGCAAATTTATAGAACTGGAAAAAGTTGGTTTCGCAACAATGATGTTAAATGGACAAAAAATTTCTTGACAACAGTTTTCTGGTGATGCAAAACGATCCAATGTGAGCCTTCTAAACAGTTGACTGGGTTAAGGGATCGCAGTGGGGAAAAAGCTATCATCGTCTCAATTATATACGACTGAAAAAATTTACTTCTTTCCGAGAACGCTGTTAATTCGCGACGATATTTAAGATAGTTTAAATGGAATAGTCTTCGCTAAATATACAAAATACAAGGCGGCTCGGTAATGTGCGATGGCACATAAGGTTCCGACCCCGCCCATTCACAATTTTGGCATAATTGTCTACCAAATGAGGAACAGATAGAAAAACCCAAAAATTATTTTTTGCGAATCCCAAAAAAGCCCAAGTCTTTTTCAAAAAATTCTGTATGAACGATAAGATAGCCTCCAAAGCAAATAACTTAGTGGAGTAAAGATTGATGCATTAGATTGCTGTAATATGTCAATGTTAAGAAAGCGAGTCAAGACGAACAGCAAAATCAAACAACAAACATTAATTACATCAAAAAATTTATGTCCCTCTTAAAAACTAAAATTAATATTAAAGTCAACATACCGTCAGATAAACCTAAAACTAAACAAAAATAACTTATAAATCACCAGAAAACATATGCGACCAGTCCATAAAAAGGTTTGGTAACAATTATACAAAAAAGAACAAAAACAGTAAAGTAAAAAAAATTAACTTATTTTTTTAAAACAGTTAACTTCAAAGTAATAAAAACCATTAGGAATCAATTAATATTACCACAAATTTACGATTACCACTGCTTCTATAGAAGGGCATTAGGACCTGTCCTTATTCATTTTTAAAGCGGCTAAAAAGAACAACAAAGAACAAACAAAATTTCAATTGAAACTTGCCAGAAAACGCTGTCAAAACCGTCAAGCCAAATTTTGGCACTCAAAATATATTTGATTGCGCCTTCTTTAAACAGCTATAATGTAGTACGTGGCCATTCATTAGTAAGACTAGGTAACAAGTAGACAAAAAAGCGAAGTGCTAAAGTATGTAATACTTTTAATTTTTTTTCGAAATAAAATTACATTCAGTGTCATGAAAGGCATTAATTACAAAAAGAGCTATTTAAATAGGGTCGTTTATTCATGAAAAGGAGGCCCTCGAGACCTGTAATTATCCAGAATATTTCTTGAATCTACAAAAAGAACGTCTTATATGACAAAAATCAAATTAATTTACTTTTTTTTGTGAAAAACCGGTGTCGAAGCCAGTAAGGTCATAACAAATTCTTTAAAAAAAAGATTTTGGGACACCAATCCCCTTTATTCCCTTGACACCCATAATGTCATATTTGACCTGTAATTAACTAACGAGATTAGGTAACAAAAATAAACATAAAAAGAACAAAATTGCGAAGTTAAAATGTTTTTTTTTTTAAATTTTGGAAAACGATTGTTTTCAAAGTCATGAAAGCCATCAGCTATCTACTGATATCAGAATATCGGTTCTTCTATGCTTCCATGAAAAGCCAATGAAAGCTATCACTATACAGGAAATTTCATACGACCGAAACGACAAAGTATAAATGACAGTTAGAGACAAAATTAAAAAATTCAATTGATTTCTTCAAGAAAGAGGCGTCGAGGCCGTTAAAACGATGATGTATATCTTTCAGGATTTTAATATGTTCAATTGCGCTTTATTTTGAATGCTAATAAGGTGACATGAGAACTGTCAATAATGTGATAATGTGACAAAATTAGAAAACGTGAAAAACTGGCAAATATCAAAACAAACAAAAATCTGAAATCTTGTAGTATCAAAGCCAGAAAACAATAACTTCAGGCTTAAAACTGCAACCGAGAATAAATGTTAAATCAGTAGAAAGAAGAAGCAGTCTTTCTTTGCTGACACTAAGCTGGAAGTTGAACAAATTAAGAAAAAATTATAGAGGAAAAGTTAATTAAGCCATTATTTATTGAAAAGTCAATTATTTTTAAAAAAGAAACGACCATAAACTTTCAATTAAAAAACTAAATGCATTAGCCTGGAGCTACTTAGCAAGCGAATTGGTTGGACCTATCACTCCTGAGCTCTGATTTGATATGTTCTGTTCTTTATTATTAAAAAAAAAGTCTTTTTTTTTTCAAAAAAAAAGACCGACTGATTACAACCCGATTTTTTTTTGGATTGTAACAGTCCAAGAATGGCCCAAAACTAGCCCTGCTAATACTTATTGTCCGTTAGGAACAATTGATTTTTCGAATGTTGTAGATATAGATAATTTGTTAGTTGAAAACTCAAAATAAATTCTGCATTTTTGATAATCAACGAGTAAAGTTAGCAAAAAACGGCAAGTTTTAACTACAGTGCACTCTCAGCGGACTCTGAAGTAGAAATAGCCCCCTCTGAGCCTACAAAGATTGTATGAGTGTTGTTTGGGGGTGTACTTTCGGCAAATTTAATCAAAGTGGACTAAAGTAGCTTATTTCGTGCTGTTTTTGATGAAAAAGGCTAAATTTTGAAATGTTTATCGAGATTTTTTGACCAAAAAAATTAAATCAAAACAATCAACAATGCTTGTTCTTCTTCAAAAATAAAATCAACGACACTATTCTTAAAAATTATAACAAGTTTTAGCAAAATTGACGAAAATTTAGGCAAAAATTCCGGAAAATGTGAATAAAAACAACGTGAATTCACTCTTCTTTTCTCAGAAGTTTAAACCTCGATAACTCCCTGTAGAAAATGAAAATTAAAAAAATCTTTTTAATTCCATATTTTACGCTGGACGAGCTTTCTAATGATACCAGCCTCAACTCTCTACGATGAATATATCGAGCGGCGAAAATTCACGGAACAAAAAAAACCCATTTGAGTATATAGTTCCTCCCCCCTCAAGAGGGTCGGAACAATAAATCGCATTTGTGGAATACTACTATGCAACAGAACAGAGCTGATAATGGTAAGTTGGTTGTTATGGTATAATGCCTGATAATCATAAATTTTATGCAGGTTGAAGGCCATATCAATACATATACATTGCTCTATAAAAATTTGTAGCGGAAAGATGTAATTGATCTGAGCAGATATTTGTTAACATAAATCGGCAAATCAAAAATGTCAACAGTTTTAGAAGAAAGAATTCAAAATAACTTTCTTTCAAAATATTGTGCATCTGGATGTAAGCGCAATCAGTTCGTGAAATGTTTCAGCCAATTTTCAATTACTTTATGTAAGTGGCTGAGAGTTAAATAATAAAAGCGGTTTAATCAGACAATGGTATACCAGCATGTTCTTAAGCACGATTTTGAGTGTGCTGTTCAAAGCATAACCCCCTATTATTGAGCTGATTTTAATTGCGCTTTTGTGCGTATATTTTGAGTCAAGGCAAGTTTTTGAGCCAAGTGTTGTATTTCAGGTTTTGAATTTATCGGCACATTTGAGATATCTGTCTGCGTGAGAATATTTAAATATAAGCTTGTGCAGTAATACTTGAAGTGTTTCAAATTTTTCGTTCAAATGCATTCGTGATATCAGGATAAGCATCAGATAAGATGTTTTCACGAAGTTGAATTCTAGCTTAAATTTGAAATGAAATACGACTAATTTTGTGCATGTTGTACGTTTTCACTCTAATTGGAGCAAATTTTGTTGTTTTACTCAATCTCACATTTAACGGTCTTGACTTTCGGAGAGACTTCGTCTTACTTTTAGTGAATGAGATAAGGTCACCTGAGTATGCGTCGCTCTAATTGTAGGTTGTTTGAGTGCAGCTAATAGAGACCACACACACAAATCCTTCTAAATTTTTCTGTTATACAATTTCTAGATCAAAATATGAAATCTCAGCAACTAATGAAAAAAAACTGCAAAAGCTTTTTAAAGTAGACAATGGGTCTTGTTAATGTGCCGCGCATGTCGTATTCCGACTTCGGTCATTCGCAATGAAATCATTCATACGCTTCGTTCTTTTTTAAAAATGAAGCAATAAAGTAAGCAATTCATTCAAATTTATTAACCAGGGCCAGCTAGATGTACCTGATATGATCCTTGATTGCTTGAAAAATAAATGTCTGAAGTGTGGTTTTACTTGCCGTGCCAAGAGTGTTCAAATCTGGATTATTTGAAATCGTAAGTAAACGGAGCTATTCCAACAGAATTACGCCAGATTTTATTTCGTTGCCTTCGTGTTAATGCGATGCAGAAGAAAGTGTTTGAGGTTTTAAGTACGTTCCGAATATATTTCACGATTTTTTTGTGAATTTTCAGCGGCTTGACGTTACTTCATTACCTTCAAATTTCAATTAAACAGTAGTTTTTGATGGCTACCAGCCATTTTAAAAGTTTGGCGAAAAATATTCATTCGCTTGTTTGATTGATTTTCCTTTCCTTCCTGATAAACAGGTAATACTCGAGGGTATTAAGTTTGTGGGTCTCTTTGAGCCTTTGTAGGCTCTTATTATTTGTATCAACGGAGATACTTCGATACTGCACGGCTCTTCGATTTTTTTCCGGTATTCTACTGGCTATATTTTTCTACTCATTTTATGTCTTTTATCAGTCGTTTTGGCTTCACACAGCTTGATTCAGCTGGCTTTTGGTGTTTGCTTAAGAAAACTCAGTTATAATGAAAAAAAACTTCGGGATATCAACCAGTAGTGATAAAAACACCGCTAAAGTTTTTGAGATGGATATTGGTCAAAAGTTTGACATTGGCAACGTTTTTATCCCAATCAATAGAGTAAAAGTTATTTAAATGAGAAAATCTGGCTGCAATTGTTTGTGATTGCTCATTAATACCCACAATCGTGATAGTGTTCAAGTGAAAGTGGTAATGCATAGGGGCATCAAGTTGTGCAGTTTCAGTTGTCTGGGCTAGTCCTAAGTGCAGTGTGTTGGTGGTGAATTTGCTGGGTATACATAATTTTCAGGACAATTTTTGAATTTTAGAGCAAGATGCTTCAAAGTAATTCGGAAGTTTTCAACATGACTTTTCGAGACTTTTTGCAGTTTTCGTGCCCTAAAGTGCACCGAAATTGTTGTCATTTTTTCAATTTAAATCCTTAGTCGGTTATGTTTTTGTATTTTGCACAAGTTTGCTTTCTAACAAAATTTTTTGTTAGATTTGTTGTTTTTCTCATTGTTTTTGGATATTTTTCTCCTGTTTATGGTTTTTGGGAGTTAACGAAGGATACCGTCACTGTCAACCTCCTGCTATTGTTAAATTTTTGCTGGCATAGTTAATTATTCTTTCGCTCGAACGACGTTTGGAGCAATTTTTGTAAATGTGTATCTGTTTTCTTCTTGGCCGTTTTCTTCTAGAACATGCTTATGGTTTCACTTCTAGGAAGCGTAGTGGTTAATATCTCATACTATCAACCGAGAGTTAGTGGGTTCAAACCCTACCCCTGCGAGACGTTTTGCACCTTAAAAGTGTCTCGAGCCTTGTCGTGCGATAGCAATTTTTTTTTGGCGTTGGTTTGTTTTAAGTTTGGCTTTAATTTTTTTAAATTGCTCCCGAACGAGGTTTGAAGCAATTAGTTTTTTTTTGTTTAAAAAGTTGCTTTTTTCTGTTGCTTTGTTCTGATTTGTAAAAATCTACGACAAATTTTGTGAACCAGTTTTGATTTTGATTGCTTTTGACTTAAAGTTGTCAAATTTTATTAATTGCTTTTGATAGTCGTTTGAAGCGTTTATTGTAAACGTGTTGGTCTTTTTAAGCGCAATTTTTGTCTGACCCTTTTGAATTTTCGAGTGACTTTTTCATTTTGCGTGATCTCAATTTTCTCTCATTCACAAGTGTCAGCAGCTGTACTCAACTGGTAGCAGTTCACTACTAAAAGTCAAATGAAAAGTGCGGCGAAATTGGTGTAATTTGTGGTGGTTATAGTGGTATATAACAACCTCCAATTACGTAATTTGAAGCCTCAGGTAGTGAGTTTAGTTATTGCTCCCCGACTGAACTAGGCTGCTATAGATTTGAGCTCCCACTAGTAGTTCAAGAGCAATTCTTCCGACGTTAGTCAATTATGTTTAAAAGTTTTGACTGCTTAAACAATTTGAGACCGCTTAACCTAGTTTTTTAGAAAATTTTCTATTTTTATACTACAAATGGTGCATGTTTTTTTACTTGGTTAACTCTCAATTATCAATGACAATTGTTCTCACATCGCTGCTTAGTATAAGTAGATTTACGAGGGTTAATTTGTGTTTCGAATATGATGCGTTTAAATATTTAAGAATGGTTTTCAAAATTTTTCTGGTTCAATCTGAAAACTGTCTTTTCTCTCTCCTCAGCTTTGGGGTTGGAAAGTTTTTTTTATCAGTACAACCTCTATTTTTAACCTGATCATTTTTCGAACTATTCGAACTATTTTTTTTCGAAACTATTTTGTTTGAAGATTTATATACTCCCAAGGGGAGATTTTGTTCTCAGTTTTGTAATGTTTTGGATAAGGCTTTTTATCTTTTGGATTGTTTTTATCTGCATTCTCCATACTTTCTCTTTTCACGAGTAATTTTTATGGCAAGTTGTGTCCCACAAGTCACGTCTGTTATAGCTGATTTTTGAGTGACCCCTCTCAATCAATGAAATGGCGAGTTCGTTTAACAAATTTAAATTATATGTAAATGCGATCAAGGTTAGAAAAGCGAGGTTTAAAGAACGTGGTAAGTCGTTAGTTCCTAGTCATTGAGACGTGGAGGACGGCTTGTAACAGAGATCAGTAGAGTAATTGTTTAAATTTTCATAATGCTTTTTTTGTGAATAATGTATCGAAAGATGTCTTCAGCATAATACGACTTACTCATTAAAATTTTTGTAAAATAATGAACACCATTTCAACTTTTTTTAATATTGAAAATGTAAGGATCAGCTTTGAATGCTAAATTGACTTCAACTAATTTGGGGGAGAATATCGAACCGATATCGGACCGCTATTCATAGTCCGCTAAACGTTCACGGGGACCGAATGAACAAGTTCTTCTTTTTAACTGTATTAAAGTATGCTGATTTGGCTTGAAGGTTTTCCAGTACTTTTCCTATTACAATTGGAAAGACTACTAAAGTTGAATTAAAAAATGGCCTTCAAAAATATTTTTTTTCAATTGAAACGTTCTGCTGTGCATTAGTGCGGTCGATCTTCCCAGGCGGTAGATGCTTAATGCATTTGGTCATGGTAAGGTGATGAAGCAATGAGTCATTTGTGCATGTGCTCATTCATTTTGTTCAACTCAACAGTAAGTGCAACTTTTTCAGAGCGATCTGAGAAATTGGGGATGAGATGAGCTCAGATGAAGATGAAGATTACATGTCAAGTGGTTTCTTAGAAAAACTCGAACAGTAAGTGTTAATCGCATTTGCTTGACTTGTCTCATTCTGCAAACAAAAAATAGTGCAGCGATGGGTGGGTGACAGCGAAATCAATTTAGATGGAAATATACAAATATACTTGACTGTCTGGCACATCGGACAATGATATCTTTCGTGCGGGCAAAAAATGTGCAGAGTATTGAATGAACTAAAATCTATTTGCAAGTAGTTGCTGACCTTGAGCATTCAGATCTCCATTGTGATATAGGTTAATGAAGGTTCAGAATCTTAACCCACTTAACCTTTTTTAAGACACTTTAAGTCTGAGTTGTCATTTTTCGGTAGTCTTTTTGGTCTTTTTCAAATATTTAAAGCTGAATAGGGTACAAAAATAACTAAGTCTCAACATTTAGGTCAGATGTGCGTCCGGGTTTAGTGTTCAGCAGCAAAACTGCTCGGCAACATCAGCTTGAAAAACGCAAACTGGATGCCGAAACTTCAAATAATGCCACCTCAAAAAAATTGAAACCGACTTTGAAAGAATCCCTTGCAACCCCTATTGACAAAAGCAACAAGGGATTTGCCTTGCTGGCAAAGATGGGTTTCAAGGAGGGATCTGGATTGGGCAAAAGTGGCGGGGGCATCAAGGACCCAGTTCCACTAACCATGAAGACAGATCGAACTGGACTTGGAACAGAGACAGCTCTCAATGTGAAAAAGGAGAAGACGCAGAAAATGCTGCATGAAATGAGAGGATTGAGAGATAAAGCAATGCGTATGCAACGTGAACAGTTCAAAAGTGATAAGCAATCTTTGTTCTATCAAAAGCGTATGGCGGCAATTCTTCAAAAGAATCAGAGAACCTGCTTTCAATTGGACTCTGAAAAGGTATTTTATCTGGAGCACAATTCGATGGTATTTGGTTACGCTCCACGACAGGTTTTGAGAATTTTTTCCGTTTGTGCCCCCCAGCTTAGTGGGTGCATATTATTTGCACCCCACAGACGCACGTGCCTTATTTTTATATTATAATTTACTATGTAATGACACATGCTCTGTAACGTGGTTGCATAACGTACTGGTGGGGGGGGGGCACAAACGGAAAAGATCCGGTTTTGATTCGAAAGGAAGAGAGAAGCAAAAAGAAAGAACTGAAAACAGGAGGACACTGTTAGCGTCATGCTGTTTTGTTGCGATATGGAAACCACAATAAGGCTAAAAATTTTGGATCTGTTCCCCCCCCCCCCCCCCCCAAGTACGTTATGCGCCCCCAGTTACAGAGGACGTGCCAATACATAGTAAATCATTATGTAAAAATATGGCATGTGCGAATAATATGCGCCCACTATAGGGGGTGCAAATAATATGCGCCCGCTAAGCTTGGGGGCGGCACAAACGGAAAAGATCCAAAATTTTATATTAAGGCTTCTGTTGTATCATTTATTTTGAAACTGAAAAAAAAGTACATTCAAAACCCCCTCCCCAACTCGGAAAGCATTTTGCATTTTCCAAATTTGTTAATATAATAAATTGGGAACGGTAAATTCAAATTATTCTTTGCTGGACATTTATATGCCTAACAAGATTGAGAATTCCTATTTCCATTAAAACAGAATAACTGCGAAGTTTGGCTTTATTAATTTTAAATAGTTTATGCTCGAGGATATGCGTGCTTTATAAATCCACCGTGTTCAGTTCGATGCACAAATGAGCTTCAACCAGCAAGCAGACGCAGCGAGCAAGAAAATGAAAGAAAGGGTGCAAGTTATGCAATGTCTCTCAGGGAAGACATGGGGAGCAAAAGCCAGTGACCTCATACACGTCTACCAAGCCTACGTGAGAACAGGAGGACTCTACGCAGCGGGATCATGGGGACCTTTGTTAAACGAGACCAGCCTCAAGAAGATCGAATCAGTCAACAACCGTGCCTCCAGAATCATCACGGGTTTTCCTCAGGGCACCAATGCCAACTACAGCAGAGTGGAAGTCCGCCTACCGCCCGTGAAGACTTTCATCGAGGAAGACGCAGCAATGATATACTCGAGATATCTGGACCTGGAAGACGGACATCGCGTACGAGAGCTGACGAAGCCGGCAAAGCAGACCAAGACTAAAATCTGGAGGATCTCAAACGTTGAGACAGGACTGGCGCTCCACGGCTTCTGGCCTCTTCCACAAATTTAGGTGAATAATACTAAGGAAACGAAGAACAAGATTCAACAAACAAGAGACGCCCATGCACTGGAATCCTACAGATACTCATCCAAAGAGGATTCAGACCACCACCGCACATGCAAGGGCAACCCTCCACCACCAACGGCAAACCTGGACAGGAAGAGCAAATTCTTCTGGCACAGATTCCGAGTGATTAGAAAAGCTACCCCACAAGAGTACAAGCTCAGAGTCAGAAAAAGCGGATCCACAGTCTGCACCAATTGTCACGAAGAAAACGAAACAGCCCTGCACTTTTTGACAAGCTGTCCGAAATGGGCCTCTGAGCGAAACAGAATTCTCATTGACCCTAGCAATCCATTCGAGGATCCCGAAAAGGTCATCCTTTTTTCGAGAGACACTGGGGTCTTCGACCCTTCGGCATAATAAAAGCCGATCTGCACAACCAGAACCAGATAAATGTATGATTAAAAAATGGAATTTATGAATCAATCCCTTTAATGCATCTGAAAATTGCATTGAAGTGATAAAAATCAAAAACATCCGAAAAATCGAGTTATTTGTATAGCGACACAATTTTCATTCTTCCTTTACAGTAGACACTAAACAACCAGCGTTTGCTCTATTGTTTGAATATTAAAAAATGGAAACATAAGGTATCATTTCAATTTTATTGCTTCTGGAATTCAAATATGAAGCCTAATTTCCAGAATTCAGTTTTTTTTAAAGTATGAAGACAAATTTTAGGCTATTTTTGACGTTTTATGTCCGTTTGAACTTTTTGTCTTTTTTGTCGAACTTTAGCTCTTTAATGACAACTATCAGTCTATCAAAAATTGTTTATATATTTATTATCAAGTCAATATCTTCGATATCTGAGAAAAACAGTTCAACAGTCAGGAGAGCAACCTATTCTTTCCAGATTTTCTAGGTCCTTAACTTTTTATTGGTATTTTGAGATCAAAAGCCTGCCAAGTTAGCGCATCTATTGCTGTCAATCGGCCAGCGATGTTTTTAAGTCATTGATCTGTTGATTGTGATAGCATGTCGTTGCAGGGAATAGCAAAGCCGGTTGATGATTTCTTTTGGCCTGCTTCTGAGCTACATGATGAGGAAGAGACTGATGAAGTGAGCGTTTTTAATGAAAGTAATGGCAGCAGTAGGGCCATGGCTGACAACTGTCGAAGGAGTAATGATCTAGCAGAGGAAGAAGAGGATAATGACAATTTTCTGTTCTCGTCGACATCAGTTATAGACAATGAACAAAAACATTGCCACCATGTAAGTCAAATGTCTAATGATGTAAGTTGATAACGTTAATTGATCAAGTTTGTTCACCTCAATCAGTATGTGATCTTAACCGTTAGTGATGATACGTGAGAGCTAAAGTATAACTCTTTAGATGATGTATCAGATCGAGCAACTGGAGAGTTACTTGAGGAGATTGCACAACTACTGCATCTGGTGCTCGTCACGGTTTAAAGGCAAGTAGAGTTCTCGCATTAACAGAGGTGCGTTTTTAGCGTGGATTTTATAAGGAAAAGGTTCTGAAATAATGTGTAGAAGAAATGAGTTAACTATTGTTGAATATTAACAGTAGCACTTGACTTCGGTAGACGATCCCGACTGCCTTATTGTAATCCCTTTTCATTGGATTGTATCGATCAGCAGTCCTTTTCTAAGATCTGTTTGCTAAGAGAAACCGACAAAGCCCGCCCCGAGCTTTCGTGGTGTAGCTTGATTTAATGTTGTTAAGCAGCCTAAAAGGCAGTGCGCACCAAAATCGTGAACAGGGAACAAGCGGAAGGATTTTTCCTCCGTTGGGCTTTTCAAATCGAGCATTTCCATCTTCTGACTGATTTCTTGGTTTTTCTGGTCTCTTAATTTTGGGAGCTAACTAGTGGTAATGGATTTTCAATGTTTCTAATTGTAAGTTCTTAAGGGTTTTATGGTGGTTTTAACGCTTGATTTAGATGATTGTATCAGAACTAAAGTTGAAAACGAACTTCTCAATTTCTCGTTGATTTCTGAGATCATAATAGTTTTTTGTTAAGATTGTAGGAATCGTCTCCGAAGAAGTCTTTAATAGGTAAAAGTTGCTATCGATGACATCCTGATTTTACATTCATATACGTTTTTTTATATAATTTTCGTATTTCTTTAGTTTTGATAAGTTTTATTATAAATTTTCTGCCTCTACGTTCACCAATAGTTAAATGGTCAACTTGGATATTAACAGTAAAATTTTCGATTAGGGTGTTCGTTCCGATTCTTTTTGACGGCTCAATTGTTCTTTCTTTTTTTAACTTCGAACCTGGAAGCTGAGTGTAGCTATGTTGCTGTGTTTGTGGTTGGTTTTTTTTGCAATCCAAAAGATTTAGATTGTATTGGTTCGACGTCTTCTCTCTATGTGCAGTTCACACTTTGTTTCGACTTTTTGTAAATTAAAAGTCAAATTAAAGTGATAATTTTAGTCGCGCTAGAATAGTAAAGGGAGTCACGAAGCGAGTCCGTTTCAAACCTGATTTATTGCAAGCTGCTTTTAATGTGGAGTGGGAAACTGGTCTTTGGGCGAATTTTTGGTTCTGAGGCAAAATTTTTTGACCTCCGGCTAGTGCTTTTAGTGCTTTGTGAAAAGTTATACATGTTCTAATTGTGCCTAGTTGCCATAGCCTGAGTGCCTCAATGGGCAGCTAATTCTTTGTATGACTTTGAAACTCTTTGTGGTGATAGTATATTATTGAGTTTGTTTTTTGGTTTTGCCCGTATTTGTCATTTTAATTGCCGCATTCTTTTCTTTTTATAATTGTTCTGGTTCATTTTTATTTTTGTTTTTGAGTGACTTTTTCACGCTTGATTTCTTGTTTTTCCCGTGATCTTAATTGCAGTTTGAAAAAGCGGTATCGCTGAGTGGTTAAGATCTGCGACTGTTAACTGGTAGGTCGAGGGTTCGCAGTTCTCCCTTGTCGGAATTTTGCTGATAAACTTCTCTGGGATACACCTCCTGTAAAATATTTTTTTAATTGGCGCAGATAACTTTTTCAACTCAATCTATCTGTATTTTACGGCAAGCAAGTTCATTTCTCAGCTATTCCGGCAATATGCCGGTTATATTTCAACATTTGCGTTAAATTTTTTTGACTACGCTAGGATAATTTTTTTCACTCATTCTGTACAAAAGGCTTCAGTTTGGAAAAACGAAACTAAAATTAGAAACTGGATGAAAACCAAAAATACCAGTCTAAGATACCCAGTATTGGAATTTATTCTTATTAATAGCCGTGAAGCGATAGCGGCTGTTATTGGGGACATCGTGTTTTTTTTCGTCGTCTCCGTCGATGATTCTTGCGACCATTGACTTTTTCTGTTTCAGTGACTTCTACTGCTTTGCAGTTAAAATTTGTGTGAGTGACGTCATTTGTTCTGCTTTTAGGTCAATTGCGTGACTTACTTCACTCAAATAAGTGACTCTTGAACTCAATGAACTTTAAATTTTATGAACATTTACTAGTTAATTGCCAATAGTGTGCATCTAAGTAGTGCCAAACGTATATGTCCTAAAAATTAGAGTCTTGAGTTGTTTTGGCCAATCTGTTTATCTTACGTCTTTAGTTGTTTCAATTCTATAGAAGGCCACAAGCATCCATCGCAGCTATTTTCCGGCAATCTGCCGGTTATGTTTTTAATGGCTCCGATAGCAAGCTTTATTGGCGATCTCTTGTTTTTTTCCGTCGTAACTTTGTTAATGACCAAATGAGGTCACGATCACTACAAATCTTCTATTTGTTCATTCATTCATGCAATCTCTTATTAGAGCGAGTTCTTTTTTTCATTTGCGTGACTAAGTTGTTGACGCAGGTGACTTACATCTTTTTCAAAAATAACTTTTGTCTCGTCTAAATTGACTTTTCTTTACTTTAATTCAAGGCGATAAGGTCAACTACGAGTATCTCACTCTAATTGAATGTTATTTGAGAGCAGCTATAGCTCTTTTCTGTTCTTTCAATCCCAGCTGGTGTGATGGGAATCAATGTCGGCTGTTTTCCGACAATCGGTACGTTTGTAGTATATTTTTATTGCTTCATCTCGGCGATGAATGACAGGCTGCATCTATTGCTAAAGAGTCAAGAGTGGATCTAATGAAACGTTTTGGTTTACAGCTGACGGTTCGTATGACTGTGACAGTTTTAAAACAATCTCGATTTTTGTGCTTTGCGCGCTTTTGTTACTATGTATATATAAAAACTGATATTTTTCGGACCATCTACTGCGCTTTTGGCCAACTCGGTAATTTTTTTTACCCTTCTGCTGAGTTTTCAGCACGAATTAGCTCTGCCTTCATTGTTTTAGAAATTGTTGTAGATTGAGAGATCACCTCAGAAATTGGGATATCGATTAGGAACAATTAATTGCACAGATTGGGTACTGCAGAGTTATTTTCAAAGACACACCTTTTTTAACACCTGAAGACCATATAAAGGGGTATCAAAATTTCCTCCAATTTTTTTAACATGGGTGGAAATCTGTATTTTTAACTTTTGGTTCTCTAAAAAAAGTTGGAACATAAATCCTGGACCCCTTGGGACTTGTACCCCAGCACGCGAGAGAAAGAGCCCTCGTGTCAGGGCACTAAGTCCATTGAGGTCTATATAACCTCTAATAACATCATCACTAAGTCTATATAAGCTCTAGTAACATCATTTGAATTTGAAGTTCCTTAGTAAACCAATTACAAGCTACTACCCCCCCCCCCCCCCCCCGAAGCAGGCTACAGTAGAATCACCCGTCGTTCGAGAGCAGTTCGTGGGCTCCGACAACTTAGTTGATAAAGAATAATGGAGATGCCATATTTTATATTTTCTTTTAGATGAACAAGACATGCAATCTGTATGCCCTGGGGAGGGACCAGAAGCACATGGAGAGAGTCTGAAGGCCACCTAATTCCGGAACTCACGATGAAGTCCTCCATCAAAAGGGGAGGGAGTTGAAACCACTTCACAAGCCAACAGTCGATTGGCTTCCTCCACGGTGTTTCGCGAAGAGATTGAATGTCGCCTCATTGGGAAATGCACAGATCGAGCTTGTACCATTTTGGTGTGAAAACTTAATGAATACGCCAGCTGAAGATTATCTGAAAGCTGAATGACAACGAGCTTATCGAGCTTACTTTGAGAAAACCTTTTTCGTTACTCTTTATATGCAATTTTACAATAAATGACTCTTTCTTTGTTATTTTTTTCTAGCTCTGAGACTAGATTTTGAGTTTAAAAAGTTTGCCATTAATGGTCGCAAAGCATTAGCTCAGGCTAATAATAGTGGTTTGCCTGTTGTTTTTCGAAGTCTGAGCTGAACTTTCGTGTGATTAATTTTCCACTCTTCAAAGTCTCAAACAGGTTTTAATCAATAACTTTATCGCCGACGATCGGTTGAAATGTTTACATGGTGTTATTTTAACTGCTCGCGAGTGAACGAAATTTGATGCAATTATTGTAAAAGTGTGTATCTTTTTTGGGCAGAATTGCCGCTTGACCGTTTTTGCCCTTTGTTCTCTTTTTGCCCTTCTCAAGTGACTTGTTCACGCTTCACTTCTTCATTTTTGCATGATCTCAATTGCTCTCATTGTTTGGTGCTGATATAAAGATGATTGTGAGCGGTTGAGGATCAAGGCCGTTGTAGGATAGTGGATATGATGTTAGACTGCTATCCTGGTTGGTGCTGTTCGAACCCCTATGACGTCGGAGTTTATGAACCCAGAAAAAATTCTAAGCTACGCCCTGAATTAAATTTCCCCCGCTTGTCATTCAAGAACAATTCATCCGACGTTAATCGGTTTATGTTCTCTCAACTCGTCGAAATTGTATTAATGTAATCGTTTACTTGGATTAATTTGGTCATGCCTGCCTAGATTCAATTTTGATGGTGATGTCAATACTGAAGGCAAATTGATGACTTCTGATTCAAAGTAAACTGTTTTCCATTCTCTATTTTTTTTCTGCAAAAACGTTTGTGTTTTTATGTTTTATCTAAATAATTGAAAAACCCAAAAATCTTAAAAGGAAATAGCGGCTCAGCGTCACGTGTGTGCAGTGAAACCCTTCTGATTTCTTGCTTTTCGTAGCCGTAACACTTTATTTCAGAAATGCAAAATACTGGGAACTGAAACAATTTTATTAGTTGTCCTTATTATTTTGACTATGTAGCTTACATTATCAACGGGGCAAAGTTATATCAATTTTTCTTGCAACATCCCCTGGATGGTGTTTTGGTAGAACGAAAAAATTAAATAGCATAAATCAAAATATAATTAGGCAGCTAAGTGGTAAAAGCTGGTGTAACAAAACCATCTGTTTAAACAACATGACTAGTCCTGGAATACTCAAGCAGTGAAATTTAAGTGATAATGCAAACTCTATTTGAAGATCAACTGATTGAATTTTAAGCAAACGTCAGAAGTTTTATAAGGCTTGAGAATTTATGATGTAAGAGGATTGTTATTGGAAGCCTAATACAATTTGAGCTCAAAGCCAAGTGAGTCCGTGTTCTAATCTCGGATTACTGAAAGTTTCCGAGAAAAACTTTAATATTTTAAATTCAAATTTAGTTGTTTTATTGCACTCAAACGAATCAAAGATAGCTACTACTACTTCACTTAAGTGGCAAAAGGCACAGCTCTATGCCATATTTATAATGTAAGCTTAATTAGTAACTTCTACATGCAAACATAAAAAATCATCATTGATATGCAAATTCCTTCAGACTTCAAAGTTTTCTGGTTGGGTATTCTCATTTTGAATTTATAAAACAAAACAGCACGTGCAAAAGTCGGGTTTATCTGTAATGCCCTGTTGCGGGTAGGCAAGATATCGCATATAGCTGATTGATGGAGACTTAATATAAAACAAGAACACCCACTTGTTCTGTACGTGGCACAAAATGTTCACACGTTCGCTTTTGAAAGCATAACATATTAATATATCGAAGATGATGTTTCAGAAACGTTTTTTAATAGCAAACTCTGTTTAATCAAGCTGCTGTGAAAAAACTCAAGTTATCTAGCTGAAATTTAAAAAAAACAGCAGGTAAAAAAACATTTGAGGTTTCAGAGCAATCAAAAACTTGAAGCCTTCTTTGACAAATTCTTAGTTGCACGAAAAATTATTAAACGTTTTCATAAAATGTATTGTAAACCCTTAAATGTGATTTCGTTTGCCTTATTGCCAATTTTAATTGAGCTTGTTCAGTCTTCTTTTAATAAATTTTTGAGATATTCAATACCTTCGAACAATTTAAAAGTCAATTTTATAAACAATGTGGAATTCAAATTGATGAATTTTCAGTCAACTTTTTACTTAATTTTTCCAGCAAAAGGTTTTGGTCAAAAACATGGTACGGCTACGAAAAGCTAGAAATGAGAAGGGTTCCATTAAATACACGTGACGCGGAGCCGCTGTTTCCATAATGATTTTAGGGTTTTTTCAATTATCTAGATGGAACATAGTAACAAAAGTCTAAATGATAATGTTTTTGTTTCATCTAAATCAATGAAAAAGTTAAAATCAACCAAAATCATTAAGGAAACAGCGGCTCCTTGTCACGTTTTAAATAAACCTTCCTGGTTTCTTGCTTTTCGTAGCCGTAACACTTTATTTCATAAATGTAAAATATTCGGAACTGAAAAAATTTTCATTAGTTGTCCTTATTATTTCGCTTATGTAGCTTACATTACCAACGGGCCAAATTGGTATCAATTTTTCTCGCAACATCCCCTGGACGGTGTTTTGGTGAAACGAAAAATTAAATAGCTTAAATCAAAATAAAATAAGACAGTTATAGTTGAGTGGTAAAGAAGGTGAAACAAAATCATGTGTTCAAATTCATAAACAACAGGACAAGTCCTGGAATACAATTCAAGCAGACAAAAAAGTGCAATTTTGGCTAACTCATTGACGTCATGACTACTGACGTGTTCTAATCAAGAAAAAGCAAATGGTGTTCACACAATTGATACACAAGGGTAATTATAATATTTGAAATCTGTGGTTACAGAGTGGTCAAAAATCATGTTAATACCGAGATCGAGCTATGAACCCCCATGACGCACCCTTGGCACATGATAAATTAGCTGCAACAAATGTACTATAGAGAGTTGATGATTGGGAGAAAGTATGAAGTTTTGATTGGCTTTTCAAATCAGGTGGTGCCTCACTTATTGCAAAACGTTCTAATTTTTGTAGCTTTATATAGGAACAAAAATAAAAAGCATTAATAATGTGAATGAGACTAAACATCGACAAGGTATGGGTGGAAATTATGCGATTTAATAATTATGAGCTCAGATTTCTTCTTCACATCTTGAGAGATAGATTCTCTGTGACAACGCTGAATTAGTAAGAAAGTTTTAATGGCTTATAAATCTGAAGTTAAATAGTAAAAACTCTGAGGCAATTTAGTTTATAGTAATTGTTTATGCTGTAGTTTTGGTTTTAACACTCCAAGAAGGATTATTATCATTATATAAGCATCAATTTGAGAAAATTTACTCATAATCAATTGTGATAGAACCGTAAGATACGTACAAGAAGTGTCAAAAAGAAGAAGAAATAGTTTAATAGCGAGCGTTTCAGACCCTTAGCTGTTTTTGTTTTGGATATAAAGAAGGGACGTTCATAAATAGTGAATTATGAAATGACATTTTTCAAAGAAATGGTTGCAAATTTTGTTTCCTGGGAGACGTTAAAATTAATAATACAGACGGAACAATCGAATTTAGATGCTCTAATTTAAAACTAGCAAAATGGGCTCACATGATAAACTAGTTGCAACATTTGTACTATGGAGAGCTGATGTTGGAAAATAATTATTTTTGGATTGACGTTTCAAATCAGGTCGCGCCTCATTTTTTTGCAAAACGTTCTGGTTTTAACACTCCAAAAAAGAATATCATTATTTGAGCATCAAATAGAAAATTTTCACTCTCAAAATTTTAATAAAGCCATAAGCTACGTACAAGATGTGTCAAAAGGAAGAAGATATAGTTTAATAGCGAGCGTTTCAGACCCCTAGCTGTTTTTTTAGATAGAAAGAAAGGACGTCCATCTATAGTGAATTATGGAATTTTTTTTTCAATTATTGTTGTAAAATTTTCTGAAAACAGGTTAAAAGTAATCAAAAACTTACAGAGAGGGAACAATTGATGTTCGAATTGTTTTATATTTCTTCAATTTGAAACCAAAAAGATGGCAACAAGAGGGAAAACAGAGCAAAGTAGAAAGAAGGCGTATAAAAAAATTGAAAAACAACACGATTAATTCTAAGATGGTATCCTTGATGACTACAAACCTATCTGAAAAAAAATGGCCACGTTTCAATGCGAAATGACATAATTGATGTCGATCAAGCAATCTACCACAGTGGACTGTGAATAGGAGAACTTGAGTTAAATAAAATTGACAATTTTTTCGTATTAGCCTTTTTCAAAGTCAAGAAACTATCAAAACCATAAAAGCGAATCACACAGTTGAAGCTAAGCTTTAATAGAATCCATTTGTTGTTTTTCTAACAACAAACGTGAAGAACTTGGATATTGAAGGGGGTTTAAACTAAAAGGAGGTCAAGTCATTAAATAAACGAAAAAAATTGAACTCTCTCATCTCAGAAATAGCCGTTTGCACTCTGAAGCTTAATGTTTTGAACCTGTTCAGCCTCAATTTGATTAGCCGTTTTGCTACTTACTGTGCCTCCAATTGACCGCAAAATCGTTAACATTCATGAGTTCTTAAAAAAGACTGCACCCAAAAACAAACAAAATTATATAAAATTGAAAACGTGGAGCTACCCCTAACAAGTAAAATTTGTTGTTGTTTGTGATAACAAAAATATGAGACAATGTTTCATAAGTGGCGTACAAGATTGATGAAATTAGAAAAATGTCAGAAAACGTATAATATCACTCTACTCCAAAAAGTACAAAATGCAAAGTGAGTCATTGTTGATCGGTTTTCAGTCAATTCTGGATGCGGAAAAATTGCTTGCTATCACTAAAACTTAATTTTTTGTTAGTTTTTCAGATTCGATTTCGAAAATCTTTTTTTTTGCTTTTTGAATTTTTTTACAATTAACCCCATTTATAAACGGATCCCAGAAAATTTTCTACCTGTTTATCAAGATGGAAACAAAGATTTGAAACGAACTGAACGTTGGATGAAAAGTTAGCTTAACACAGGTGGGAGACAGGTTAAAAATTCATAAAAATGTCTAAAAGTTGGCTAAAAATTGGTCGCAAATTTTTTCTCAAATTTTTTTTTGTTTTTATATATTATATGAAGACATCCAAAATAAAACGGTAAAGTACTTCTTTTTTCAAAGATACCCTCCGAAAAGTTGTTATTTGTCGTAATTGATTGGATTTTGACTTAAATTGCAGCTAAATTTGATCAAAAATTAGGCCTGAAACGGGGTAGAAATTAATGAACATTTTCTGTGATCAAAATTTCTCATTTTAGCGAAATTCTAGACGCAGAGAGTGTCGAATGGAAAGCACATATGCTAACCTGGGATTCTTTCAAAATTTTTTGAACAAAATAACGGGGCTAGCATGAAGTTCTCCCACTTTTTGAAAAAGAGGAAGTTGGAGACCAATGTGTAGTCAAATAAACTTATTTGAGCGTGTCATTTATTTGCTCTATTTTCGACTTAATTATGAAAAAAATGTTCTTTGTTTATTACGTTCATTTTGTTCTTCAATTGTCTTATTTCAAAAAATAGGTCATTTTAACAGGATCGGTTTTGTGCCCCATCTGTGACTCACTAGTTGAAAAGCCGATTCAAATTATCAGATGTTATCCTTAGCTCGGTTGTTCGTGTGATGCCCTCTTTCGCAATGAAAATTTAATACGAGCTATTGGATAGTGTCTTTATAGACTGCCTTTATCGACCATCCTATTAAGGTCGCCGCTCCTAACGGTCAGCATCGACCCGCATCTCCTTTGGATGCTTATTTAGTGCCAACCATCGACGCCAATGCTGTAACCATCGACGCCAAACAGGGCTTCAACCAGGATGTACGGTTTGCGGTGACCAACATATCAGATTGTGTTGGCTCGTTTGATCCCTTCACAAAATTGATCCTAATGCTTGTAAAAGTGGCCGTATTGTATGCAATATGGCCGCAAAAAAACTATTTCAACAAAAAGGAGGTCTTGTCCGATGCCAAAACTGTCCAAAATTGCAAATTGGGATCTTATGGAATTGGATCTTATGGAATTGTGGAAACAACCGTTTCCTTAATTATGACGTCTTGTTATCCTGACCACTCACCCTTTTTTGCTCAAAAACAGAACTTAGACTAATTCTCTATTGGGCAGATATTTTTAGGCAATGCTTGTGGGCGCATAATTTCAACAGGAGACTTATTATGTTTATGTAGGTAACTAGCCCCAACTTGACACTTTGAAATGTTCTGATCTAAAGAAAAGATTGTACATTTTTTTACAAAATGATTATTACAAAATTGAATGGAAAAGTTATTGACTTTGCCTGCAAACTAATAGGTTGGCGAACATGTTAGCTTGAATGTTAGTGGTAATTTTTACAATTTCCTTTTGTGTTACTGTAGCAAGTTTTTTAACAAATTTTAATTAATTAATCTTTACCATTTCGGGTTTAAACTTCAACTTCTGGTAAAAAAATAGCCAAGAGAACTTTGAAATGAAGAGAGAAGGAAAATTTGAAAATTAAACTTATCCTGGTCGAACTCAGCTTAACATCAATTTTATCATAGTGAGGATTAATTGCGCGTAAAGAAACATAAAATACACTTGACATGCTATGTTTCACAACTGAATTTGTGTTTTACGATGATTTTGGATATATGCTGCTTCAGCGCTGAAATGCTCTGAGACGAAAGTGCGGTTAATGAAATCATCTGTATCAGAAATATTTTGACGACAAGTGTTGTAATAAGTTAAGACGCAACCCTCATGGGAGGGGATTAAGATCATCACCATTACTAACACTCGTTATTACGTTATAGTTGCTTTAACTCGGCTCCATTTCAATCAATCAATATCAAGTCAAAAGATGGTAGTCTATTGTATAATTGTTTCCTAAAAGTGTTTAAGTACATGTTAGAACAACACGTTAGTCGTCCGTTGGACTTAGTGTCCTGACAAGTTCGAAAAGTTAAGAGATTTTAGTTTGAAGGATTGAACTTTGATTTAAAGAAGTGAAAGTCCATTTTATTGCCCTAGACTTAGTGTCCTATAGGTCTAAATTCAATCATCCAAACTAAGCTCTCTGCCTCGAAGTTTTAGTGACCGATGGAATCGTACGCTGAGGTCTCTAAAATTGAGTTTAGGTCCTCTGGATTATTTGAACAGAGCAACTTTTGATCGCGGAAATTAATTACTCCGATGCTGTAAGTTTTTCTCATTTGTTCACTGATTACAACAACTTCAAAACATCAAATCATTGCCTCAACAGTGTTCATAAGGTCTACTTACATTAAAGTTTTTAGAGGGGCTGCTTCTGTTCAATAAAATTTGAGCGAAGAAACAATCAGCTTCTTAAGACAACAGATCAAAATGAGGCAGTTATTGGCACGTAATGTTTTACTTCGGATGTGTCTTCTTACACGTGTTTCTATATAAATATATGTTTTTTTATATAATAAACGAATCATTTGAGTGCCTTTGTACCCTTGTTGTAGTGTTGAGTACAAGGCTCGAGAAAAAATATTTATGCTCTAACCTTGAACACGAAACCAAGAGAATGCAATTTGTCAAAATTTCTATTCCCTTTAGAAATTTTGTGGACTTTAAAAAATCACATTGGCACATTCTGAGATGTTTTGACTAGACAAAAAAGTAGTGAATAAGGTTATAATAATTTGAGAAACTTAAAAAAGTGTTTTTCTCTAGTAGTTTTCCGTTAACTGACGCAAAAGTGATAGAAGTTCAAACGGCAAGACGTTTTACGGTCGTCTGTATCTTTTAAAATCGATTTAACCTGCTAATGTAAAGCAAAAACAATTTAAGCCGAGCTGAAATAATGATTTCAGGGACCTTGAAGAAGAAGAAGCAAGAATGCTTCAAGTTTTCAATTTTTCCAGGTTATTCATGTGTCCGGATTCCTTTTTAAAAATTTAGCAAAAAAACTGATCTAAATTTTGGAATGTTAGCGTTAGAGCGTTATGGTAGGTCTCTGGGATATTTTCTTGAAGCCCAACTACAGCTAAAGAAACAATGATACTTGGCAAATTCCGGGATGCTGGAAACCATATCTAGGTCTCCAGATTTATAATTTAGCTACAAACACATGCTCCTTGTGTAAAACCAGTGCTCAAAAAAGACAAAAGACAGACACAGCTGAGACCGCAAACAAGGCGTTTTCGTCTAATTCAAGAACAGACATTCAATTGAATCGCCTTATTTTGATTGGAAATTTATACCCAGTAGCTCAAGATACTTTCTTCAATAGTGGCAAGATACAACTAAAAGGAGTTTAAATAATGTTCAAAAAATAATGTTCCCCATAAGAAAAGATATGCTAACGTGGCTATTTTAGCAAAATACTTGCTGCGTGCACCTCAGGCCAAAAGTTTAGAAGATACAATGGGGTGGAATCTTAGATTTGGTATAGCTTGTGCTTCTTAACGTACGAGTGAGTTTTCGCCAATGACGGAAGATTAACTTGATAAGTTGATTTTCTTTAAGCTTTTTGCGACTGATTTTTGTAACAATGGTTTCTATTGAATATTACCACACGGTTGTTATTGCCACCGAGACGAGAAGTTAACAAACTCCGCGGCGAAGCCGAGGTGTTATCATAAATTCGAGGGCGATAACAAACGTGTGGTAATTTTTTTCTTCGAGCCCTGTTGCGATCGTTTCAAAATTGAACGCAGTCAAAATGAGTGACCCTTTTTGAGCTAAAATCCCCTGCGTAATTTTTCATGGGTGCGTAAAATCGGGAATAAATGGCTCGAAACTGCAACTGATCAAACACTTTTGAAAGTATCTTTGGATAGCATTTTTGGGAGCTGTTCTGTTTCAGCCCCCAGTGTTTTTTTTATCACCCCAGTTACAAAATGTATGTTGTTATATAGCACGTTACTATGTAAGAAAATAGCACGCGTGCCTGCGGGTCATAAAAGATTTATGCCCACTAAGCTGGGGGGGGGGGAAGAATAGATCCCACTTTTGATACTTTTCCAGGAGCCACAAATAACTTTGAAGATGTTCATTAGTGAAGTGTCAAAACCAGCAATGGTGAAGAGTTTTTACCACGAACTTTATAGCACATTTCAGCAACATTTCAAATGTATTTGAAGGACCAATCAAACAATCAAAAGGAAAAAGGGATCTATTCTGTTTCGCCCCAACCCCCAACTTAGTGAGCATAAATTTTTATGACAACCAGGCGCACGTGTTGTTTTCTTACGTAGCAACGTGCTATATAACAACAAATAATTTGTAACTGGGGGTCATAAAAAACACTGGGTGGGGGGGGGCGAAACAGAATAGATCCGGAAAAAGTTCCAATTTGTTTCTAATTTTTTGTTAAATTTTTGATAAACTCAAGGTTGTTTTTTTAAGGGGGGATGGGTGGGTGGGGAAAAAGGGTGGAGTAAAGGGGGAGAAAATGTTTGTGAAATCTCAAATTATGACTGATCCACACAATGAACTTCGGGTCTTTCCCATTATAGCCCCCTCATGAAATTATAGCCCCTCATTATGGTATTAATACCATGATTGGTGGGCTATAGGTTATCTGACCACTAAGCTGGGGGGCTATAATGGGAAAGACCCTGAATTTCGAGGGGTGCAATTCTTACCCCGAAAACCCTCAAGTAAATTGGAACTTTTCTAGAAGTTGATATTCTTCATGACGCAAATTATAGAAATTTTCAACTCCCACTTTGGAGTATGAAATGACTCGGATCCCCGATATTTGAGCACCTGCCCCGTCAAGGGCTTGGAAAGAAATTAATGTCTTCAAGAACTGTACGGTTCATATAGTTAACCAATAACCAAAAGCTTGATTGTACTCTTGTTTTTTTTAGACTACAAGTTTATCAAACTATTTCCATCATTAGACTACGAGTTTATCAGCACTCTTTTATTGCCACTCTTTACTTAATAACAGTGGCAATAGAAGAGTGGTGATAAACTCGTAGTCTATTGCTGAAATGTTTTTCCAGCGTCGAACAGGCATTAAGATTTATTACACTGGCAGTTTATTTAACTGCTATTCTCGCAACAGGTGTTGATTAAAAGTCTTAGCAGTTTGATGGGTTTAGTGCCCTGACACAAATGCGCTTGTGACCGAGTAATGGGTAGGTGTCCCAACGGTGGCTAGGGTTTTTTCTAACTTACTTGAAAAGAAAATACAAGTTCCACGCAAGTTTCCGATATGAGGAAATTTTGATATGTTTAAATTTGGTCTTTTATTGTACAAGTGGTGTCTATTCAAAAAACACTTACGAAAGATTCCTAGTTCATAACACAATTTCTCAGGTGACAACTTTGCTATCAACATTAATTAAAACAATGAACTCAACTCTAATTAGGGCCGAAATTTTAATAGATGGAACGTAAATTTTGCTGATGGGCCAGAAAGCAGGTTTTACGCAGCACTGTTTCAAGTGTGTTTTTCTCAAACAACGCAACATATTTTTGCTACGCGGGGCCTTCAGCTTTTAGTGCCTGATCATTTCCGCCCTGCGGGTTCTCCAAGTATTTTTTTTAGCGTCTGACTATGTTTTTACGGTCGTTCTCTAATAAGACTGTACAGAACAGAGCCTATGACTCCATTTCTTGGAAAACTGGAATCGAGTTTTGTGTACCTGTATTATCAAGCCATGAATCTTAACTCATAGAAAAATGAATAATATGTGCTGACTATAAAAGATAAATAACGTTAACATCCTATCCCAGCTGTCGCGATTGTATGGTTCAGCTGCCTGACTGTCCGTCATTATGGAAGGATCAGAAGGGAGCAAGTCAATAAAACAAGCGCAGTTTATCCCCACGGTAACAAAAAAATGCGTAGAATTTTGAAATTCATCTAGTCATTGTGGTAAAATTTTTCCTCTGATCTATTCAGTTGCATTCTGGGATTTTGCGTCAATTACCAATTGTGAGAACACAGCATAGTATTAGTGTTAGTGTGCTATCTAATCAATAAATGCTTATTAGCTGCGAGAAGTTTTAAGGAAAGTTTTAAGCGGATGATTAATAAACTGAAGCGATGGTAAATTGCACTTGCTTGTGAGACCAATCAAGATCATCTCTAGAAGAGAAGCTAACATGAGATGTGAGTACAATTCTAATCCACAGAACTGCCATTTTACATTACAGTTGATTTTAATAATCTTGTTGAGTAAAGCAAAACTTCAATTGTCCCGGATTCAGATTATTTTTTTTCTCTTTATATATAACCACGACAAGTTTTATATGATTTATATAACCGAGATAAGTTTGAACCTGATGCACAATAAAAAAAATCCTAACTACTTCTTGGGAATACAATAAATTTGACTGACACGAAAAAGCAGGGAAATACCAGTGAACAGTACATAAAATTTATTGCGTCACCAAATTCACTATTTATTATTATTCAATTAAGCTTCTATCATATAACTGACGGATTTTCGGGTTCGAGACAGTTTGAAATATATTTGATTACTGTCACGACTGATTATTTTCGAATAGAACTCTTATCTTATTTTTTAAGACTGGAAGAGCAGAAATAAGTTCAAGTGCAAAGTCAGCAAAAGTGAGCTAAATAGCTCGTGATTTAAATGGTTTTTTAGATACAATTTTAACCTGCGCTCCTCGCTGGTTTACAGAGAACATTTCAAATGGCGGTAGATGATTTATCAAATTGTAGCACAAAACAAAAAAGCCACCTAAAGAAAACCTATCGCGCAACGATTCTCAAGATTTACAAAGATGTCAAAAATTTGCCTCAACAGGAACTCAAGTGAGAACTGGTTGTTGGAATTTTTTGGCTCCGATTAGCAAGTTTTTGGGATAAATTAACTTGCTAATATTTTCGGAGGTAGTTTGTAGAGGCTTGACAAAAGAAATTCATAAATTATAAGACGTTTGTTTTAATATTCGTCACACTATTTGTTGTATGACACCAGCGAGTCATTTAACATTTTTGCGTATGCACGAACGCTATTAGTTCCTGAGTTTTTGAGCATTACGAAAAAAAACATATTGTGAAGCAATAAATCATCTTGAGGTAATAATATTTCGAACCCTTTCCGTTTGTGTCCACCCAGCTTAGTTGGCGCATTTTATTGGCACCCCCCGACGCACGTGCCATATTTTTACATTATGATTTACTAAGTAATGGCACATGCTCTAACCGGGGGGGGGGCGTAACATACTGGGGGGGGCAAAAACGGAAAAGACCCAATTTTTCTGAACCAGGCGCACAAAAGCTAAATTAATAATTATAATATTAAACTGTTCATTGTCTGTTTCCTAATTACAACAAAAATTATTTATTGCATACAAATATAAGCACATTCAAAGGAAACTGAAAAAAAGTACATAATTAGATCATCAGTTGATCTGTTTTCTGGTTACTCTTTTTTAATGTATAGCTTTGGTGTCTATGTACTCTTTGCGGTGAAATACAGGGAAAGATAAAGCAACACTACAAATTGAGATAAACAATTTTTTTGGGATAAATTGGGATAATTTTTTTTTCGAAAAACAGCATTTAGGTTTTTGTTCGACTGTATGGGGCTAAAAATACAAAACATACAGAACATAGTAATCTTAATTGTCATTGATGTAGTTTTCTAGAAAACTATTGAAAAAAATTTTTGCATTCAGATCTGTTCTTTTACGAATGCATTCACAAAATCAAGTTCTTTAAAAGGTTCTTATAAAAACTTTTTGAACCTTGTATTTCAATCTATTAGTCAGTTTTTTTATCACTGCGATCTATGCTCATATTTGTTTCTTTTTTATTAGTTGAAATTTTTATCAGCAATTTTTTGAAATGACCTGACGTATTCAGTTCTGATAATTTTAACAAACAGGTTTAGAAATCATATAAATGAAGCTCTCTCTCTCTCAGAAAACAATTCCTATTTAGCTCAGTTTTGTGAAATATTTTCCTGAAATGTTATGCATTTAAAAGCAAAATATCTAAAGCTGCAGAATTTCCATAATGAAAAACCCACATTCATTAACTGGTCTAAAATAACTCTATGAAATTCCAACCATCTGATTTTTCGGAGAACATTTTTTGAGTCTGTAAAACATTCCTTAAATTGTGTTTTTCAACTAATTACATGCTTTTTGAATGATAAATCATTGTCATGTTATTCCCCGATAACATACTGTATCAACATTGTCATAAGTTTGCACTTTGGTTTCAAAATCGGAACTTATTTTGTTTTTCGATAACAAGAGTAAACTTGTTACCTTTAAACTATCGCTAACTTGATATAGTCGACTTTGATGCTTGCTCATTTGGACTTGTCACCTAGCCCGGAACTTCAGTTAATTGTCCCATCTGCGAACAGGATTGTGTTCAATTCCACAACAATTAGTTTTTCTGATTTTCTTGTTTTATATCAATCACATATATTCAGAAAAGCAGAAGTCAACGATCTGAGTCTTTCTGGAACACTATTTTTCACAAAAGCCTAAAGAAGCACTTACTGCATCTTGAATAAACTAAACGCGATGAGCTAGATATGAGCGAAGTTACAGAGCAACAGGAGCTTTCAATGCTTGATTCTCACATTTTTTTTCAACAGGATACCGTGGCCAACAACTTTAGATGCATTTTTCAGATCTAAGACTGCGCAAATAGATGCACACTAATGGTCGTATAGTTTTTTTCTCAATGTTAAAAAATTACAAATTAAGGAAGCAAAAAAGACTGCATCAACATCTTTTTTTCAGCTGTAAAACCATACTATTCGTTTGATAGTAGATTGAATTTATAAAATGGAAGAAATTGGTTAAAAGTATATTTTGTCAAAAAGTAACTGTTGTTGTTAATATTGATTTTGCTCTGAAGATTGATGCATTACTCTTTTCCAGACAATTATCTAGTGGAGCAAATTTTGCATTCTTGAGGCAATCTGGGAAAGGCTCTTTGTCAAAGCATTTATTAAGCCGCTTGGCCCAGAATAGAATCGAAGTATAAAAAAAACTTTTGTGATGCAGTGAAAATTTAGCTTTTAGCAGAGTCTTTGCTGTGTTTTATTTAAGCTTTATTTCTTAATTCAAAGATTTCGTTTTCTGCCTGCATTTTAATTAAAAACTCTATAGAAAATTTGATTTGTTTTTATTGCAGCTACTTCATTTGGGTTTGGATAAAAAATTTCGTTTTCTGCTATGCCGCAATTTTCTTTTTATTGCACTGCCTTTTGTAATCTTTGTTATCTAATGCAGATTTTCTTGTTTTAATTTCAACCAAATGCGTTTCTTTTTAGCTGCACGTTTTTTGACTTCGTTGTCAATTGAAATTTTTCAGTCCGTTTAGTAGCGGTTTTGTGTAGTCTTGGGCCCAAAAAAATTAACAAATTTGCATAGAACTGAACATACCATTCGTTTCGTTTCCAGTCCCGTATATTTCTTATAAACGCCACAAGGGAAGAAAACTTAAATTATCTTGCAGGACCAGATTTTTGATTTTGATCCAATTCGGTGTCCTGTTAGAACTTGTGTTTTTCTCAGGATCTTCGTAAATTTTATGTCCAAAGCAAATCTATTACTTTTATTTTTAGTGAATAAGTTTTGGTAAAAAAATTTGAACAGACAGCACAATACAAGATCTTGATCAGACCGTTTCACTAATACTACGATTTTCATCAAACCGTTTTAAATCAATAGATTAAGTCATATCTCATTTTTAGCTCTATTTGATTATTCTGGACCTGGAATTGATGGTAAATTTAGGACAAATCACATGCAAACTTGCAAACTTTCTGGCTCAGTAATGCTATGAAAATGAATTCTGTATACCATAGGTATCTATGATTGTAGAATTTCGTACTGTTCACAAATGTTAGCCGAAGTAAACATTTTCTGGATAAAACAAAAATAATAATAGACTGCACGGTATTTAAAGTAAGATATCCAAGTATATTGCATATAAAACAATTTTGACAAAAGTTGCTTTGTTTTGTTTTTTGATATTTTTCTCGTTTTCGAAAAATTGTGCATAAAAAGTCTGTATCTGAAAAACGCTTAGCAGAAACCAATCTCTGAACCATTTCTCAGTCAGGCGGATTGCTATTGTTTTTTTAATCTAATGAATTGTATTATATAGTGAGCTCATCAAAATTTTTATTGAAAAATTTTACACTGTGTAGCTTAATAAACAATTTGTTTTTGCACGATGTCCATGAAAAACACGGTCGAAATTGTGGTGAACCTTCACTTCGCTGCTGGGGAAGTCAACTTCAGCTGCTAAAAAACTTCATTAATTGAAAAACAGAAACAAATTAACCACAACTTGCATTGTCATATTTTTTTCTTATTTTCATTCCGATATAATCACAATTCTTTTTCAAGCAGGTGCTCTTGTGACAAACTTGATGACGACCACTATCACATACATATCAAAGCTTGCTCGCGGAAATCACAACATGATCGGCAGTATGAAAGGACTTTGTTGAATGCTTGTTTACTTTTCCTGTTTCTAAAACTAAACATCTGTATTTATAATTAAAACAAAAAACAAAAAATATTCAAATATGATATGCACACATTTTTTGATGCTCAACGAGCAGTGCTAATCTATTATCATCCATTGGCATCAATAACGGTATTAGTCTCAAAAAAATTTTGTGGAAGTGAAAAGTTAATTACAGTTTCAAATTTTTTGCAAATTGATGCAAATCGAATTGTTACTGCTTGAATACTCGTTTGTTTGGCCGTTTAAGAGCTTCGCATAGGTTATCGTCATCAACTTTAGAATCAAGTAGTTTCTTTTTCTTTCGGTATTATTCTATTAGAACGCTTAGTGATTTTAACCAACTCCTTATTGCTTTTGCAAATAACAAATTAAGCCAAGACCAAGCAGTTATTTCTACTTGTATTCAGGTCCTTTCTATTTGCTTCAGCGTTGATAGCTTCCTCGCAGTCCGTTAAGACCAGTCCGTTGCAATTGCCATGGCTTTTGTTCACCAATGCTCTTCGTTTTTTGTAGATATCAATTTTGTCCTCAAAGCAAATCATTTCGAATATCGGGGTTGGCATTATGTTGTCTCTGGCATTGTCGGGCATGCTTTAATAGCATCATATGCGATTTTCATTCCGCGATATCCTAGAAAAAACGTGAGAGTTCAGTTTGTAACAACTGGACCCTGTTTGCATCAAGGGGTGGATTCACAATCAACAACACTTCCTTCCCAGAATACTTCTGTTGTGTACATGGGCGTTTATCCAAGTTAAACTGCTATTTCATATAAAAAGCAATTTTTTTATCTTGTTGATCCACTCATTTGTTCAGTAGCCAACTTCATTGGTCAGACTTTTAACCTTTTGTTCAGAAGTAGGCAAAAACTTGGTTATCCCGCTAAAGGTGTTTTTCCAGGAAAGTTATAATCCAAGCCACACAAAGAATAGAAGAGAGGATAAAATAAACAAAACTCTAGATAAATCGGAATTAAACTCAGTACTAAATCAAAAAACAATTTCAGGTGAATTTCAATCCTTTTCAAAAAAAAACTTTCTTCCGGCAAGGTCAAGGTACTGTTTAATTCAGCGTTCAAAAATTCTCTGCGGTTGTAAAAAATTATAAAATTATAAATTGCGCATTGCTTTTGCTTTAGCCAACGCCTGGCTTGTGGCTCAATCTGTAATCTTGACAATTTGTGTTATTGTGATTTCAGTTTTAATCAGAAATTTTATAATCATTGACATTTGTTTGAGGTCGGTTTTAGCTCTTTTCAAATTCTTCTGATAACTTTGATTTCAACGGAAGTTGTTTATCGGTGGCCACTACCCAGGTTTAGGCGTCGACTTATGAGAAAAACCATGCTTCACCAAAAACTCCCGTTTGCAATTCTCGATTTAGATTAATCCAATCTATCGACACTAGCTTTACCATATATTGGCTGCTGGACTTAAGATCGACCAAGTTTTTCAAGCTGGACTTCAAAGTAGGTCATTTTAATACGTTTTCAACAGTTATGAAATTGAAAAATTTTAACGTACATAGGGTTTATTTTCAAAGGAACTCTGCTATTTTAAATATTAAAAATATATATTTTTGGAATCAAATTGACTTAACTACCGCTAAATTAATTCCTGATGAATTGAAGATGGTTACAGATGCTACAGCCATTTTTATTGATGCAAAAAAACGCAATATTACCCTCAATTGTCAAATAATTTAACTTAAGAAATTAATTTTGCACATTTTTTGGCCAAATTCCGACTGTTTTCCAAATTGGCAGGAAATGAAAATAACGACATTCAAAAAATTCCTTGACCCATGAAAATACTATGCTGGATACACGTTTGTTTATGAAAATACTCCTGCTCGAGTCACGAAAAGACTGTGTTCGAAAAGTCGAACTTGCTATGAAGAGAACTTAGCAGGACCCTCAAAAAATTCCTGGGCCATTTATTTATTGTCAATAATGATCCCCCCTCCCTCCCCCCATTAGAATTGTCCTGGGTAACAGCATTGATCCTTCAAATGTGTCACTTAATACCTCACTTTAATATCTCACATGGCTTTTAGTTCTGCAGTTTCTGCATCGGGCAAAAGAAGAATTCAACAAGCAGTGGGATAATAGAGTTGAGGTAAGCTATCCCTCTCACTCAATGAGTATGCAAGAATTTTCTTCAATCGACCGAAATCGACCTACTACAGCTATGAAAAATTGTTTGTTGCTAATAGACTTTTACAGTAAATCAGCCAGATCAATCACCCTTTTCCATTACAAAAAATCAGCTGAATTCGCGCATGGACGACCAAACATAGATGCTAGTCAAAATTATGTAAAACAGGCATCGGATAATGAGAAAAAGATTTGAGATCTTATCTGGCACCTTTTCTGTATATTACCCAACCCCCCCCCCCACCTACCCCATCCCACCTAAGTTTTATCAAGTAATTTCGCAGGCCGACGACCAAACCTGGTTAGCAAATCTTTCGGTTAAAAGTTAATGGACTTGTTCTTAGAGTGATGTCAAATGGTCCGACTTTGATATCAAACGTACCCTGGGCACTGGCTCTTTTGGAAGAGTAATGCTGGCACGATACAAACCAACCCAGAGCAAGAAATTCTACGCCATCAAAGTACTTGACAAGAAACAGGTTACAGACGCCACCTTATAACCGAAAATATTTTTAACTGCTTCCAGACAAAGTTTGTAGCAATTCTATTAGTCCTGTGGTCATTTTTATGCACCCAGCTATAGCGACTACTAACGCCAAACCCTCGCCAGCCGTTTAAGAGTACTTCGCACAACGGAAAAACATGCATTGGTCTTTCGTGATTTTGAAGGCTTCGTGAATTTTAGTTGATGTTTTCATCACTATCACGTTTTAATTGGAAAAAATCACGCATGCCCTATAATGACAAAACTGAATAATTTTTCAAACAATTTAAGCAATTATTAATCACTTTTTTTATTGATGTTGTTGGTGTTCAATTCATTTGGTGTTCAATGACTCTATGAACATCTATCAAGATCTTTTTTTGGGTGAATAATGATCGCAGACAATTTTTCAAAAAAATTATACGCTTATAGGCAGCTAAAACACGCAAAAACTTTCTCTAAACTAGATAAGCAATACCAAAAATTCCGACTGGTTCACATTTCACCTCAGTAATGGAATACATTGATTGTGTTAAGTTTGTTGATCTAATTACTGCCAAGAATACTTCTTATGCCGGGGTAGAAAAAGTAAAAAAAACATTAACTTATTGTTCCGACCCCTCTTGAGGGGGGAGGAACTATATACTCAAACGGGTTTTTTTTGCTCAGTCAATTTTGGCCGATCGATATATTCATCGTAGAGAGTTGAGACTGGTATCACTAGAAAGCTCGTCCAGCGTATAAAATGGAATTGAAAAGATTTTTTTGGTTTTCGTTTTTGACCGGGAGATATCGAGGTTTAAACTTTCGAGAAAATAGAGTGAATTCCGTTGATTTCATTCACATTTTTTTGGAATTTTTGACTAAAATTTCGCCAATTTTGATAAAATTCAATAAAATTTTTCAAGAAAATGTTGCTGATTTTACGTTTAAAGACAAAATATATTGCCGGCTATTTTCATTGAATTTTCTTTCTCACAAATTCCGGTTAAATTTTTCACAAAATTCAGAATTTTTCATCAAAAACAGCACGAAATAAGTTTCTTTAGTCCACTCTAATTAAATTTTCAGGAATTGCACACCCAAACACCGCTAACACAATCTTTGTAGGCTGAAAAAAGGGGCTAATTCTACTTCAACTTCCGTTGAGAGTGCTCTGTAAATAAAACTTTGCCGTTTTCTGCTATTTTTCGTTGATTATGAAAAACGCAGCATTTATTTTCGATTTTTTAACTAACAAAAAATCTATATTAATGACATTCCAAAACTTAATATTCTCAATTGACAATCAGCATTAGCAGGACTAGTTCTGTACCAATCTTGGACCGTTACAATCCAAAAAAATTCGGATTGTCGTCAGTCGGTTTTTTATTTGAAAAATTCTATCTTTTTTTATATTAATTGAATAACAGAACATTTCAAATCAAAGCTCATTAGTGATAGGTCCTATTGGCTTCCTAATTAGCTTGAAATTAATTTATCTAGTTGATTGCTTGAAAGATTATTGTCGTTTTGACTTTTAAAATATTTGTCAATTTGTAGCTTAATGCCAGCTACCAAAGAGTGCTCCTTTTTTTCTGCTGAATTCCAATTTAGTCTTCATTGCGGTTCTGCGCCTTAAGTTATGGTGTTCAGGCTTTGATACTACTAGATTTCACAATTTTTTTTTAATTTTAGGTATTTGCCCATTTTCATGTTTTCTAGTTTTTTTCAAGTTATCACGTTATTGTCAGTTCATATATCATATTTTTCGCGTGCAAAATAACGCACAATGGATAATACTTAAATCCTTAAAGATATAGATTGTGGTTCATTATCGCTTCGACAGTACTTTCTCGAAGAGTTTAATTGAGTTTTTTAATTTTGTCTTTAACTGTCGTTTTTACTTTGTCTTTTTAGTCGTATTTATTTTCCTGTACAATGGCCCAGTTTGATTGGCTTTTCCTGGAAGAGCAGATGAGCCGATGTTCCGATAGTAGAAGATAGATAATGGCTTTCATGACTTTGAAAACAATTGTTTTCAAAATGAAAAAAAAACATTTCAACTTTGCAATTTTGTTCCTTTTATTGTCTCTTTGTTACCTGGTCTCTTTAATTAAAGGTTAAAAATGACATTATTTTTGTCAAGGGAAGGTGTCAAAAGGGATTGGTTTCACAAAATCTATGTTTTTAAAGAATTCGTTATAACTTTGCTGGTTTCGACACGGTTTTTCAAAAAAAAATTAAAGTAATTTTTGATTTTTGCCATATTTGACGTTCTTCTTGTAGACGTAAGACTTGTTCTGGATAATTGCATGTCCCGAAGGCTTCCTTTGGAAGAATAGACGACTCTTCTTCATTTTGTAATTAACGGCTTTCATGTCATTTGAAATAAATTTTTTCGATAAAAACAAGTATTACATAATCTTGCTTTTTTCTTTTTCGTCTAATTGTTACCTAGTTTCATTAATGAGAGGTCAAATAGTACATTTCAAGGGAAGGTGTCAAAAGGGATTGGTGTCACAAAATCTAATGTTTTAGGAGAATTCGTTATGACTTCACTGGCTTCCACACGGGTTTTTCACAAAAAAAAGTAAATGAATTTTTGATTTTTGTCATATTTGGCGTTCTTTTTGTAGACGGAAGAAAAATTCTGGAAAATTGAAGGTCTCAAGGGCTTCCTTTGGAAGAATGGACGAACCTATTCAATTTTTTCAATTTATAATTAATGGCTTTCATGTCTTTGGAAATAAAATTTTTTTGATAAATTGTTAGCTAGTTTCATTAATGAGAGGTCACATAATACATTTAGAGGGAAGTTGTCAAAAGGGATTGATGTTAAAAAATCTAATGTTTTAAGAGAATTCGTTATGACTTTACTGGCTTCCACGCGGGTTTTTCACAAAAAAAGTAAATGAATTTTTGATTTTTGTCGTATTTGACGTTCTTTCTGTAGATGTAAGACATATTCTGGATAATTGCAGATCTCAAGGTTTTCCTTTGGAAAAACGGACCAACCTATTCAAATTTTTTACTTTGTAATTAATGGCTTTTATGTCTTTTCAAATAAATTTTTTTTCGAAAAATAAAAACAAGTATTACATAATTTTGCATTTTTTTTTCTTTTTTGTCTAATTGTTGCTTAATTTCATTAACGAGCGGCCACATAATACATTATCGTTATTCGACGAAGGTGCAATCGAACATATATGGGGGCCAAAGTATGGCTTTACGGCTTCCAAAGCAATTTCTGGCAAGTTTTAATTGATTTTTAGTTTCTTATCTATTTGTTGTTCTTTTAGTAACTGCAAAAAAAATTGAATACCAAGAGTTCTTAATTCCCGTCTATAGAAGCATTGGTAATTGTTAACCTATGGGATTTTTTAATGGATTCCTAATGGTTTTCATTACTTTGAAATTAATTGTTTTTTTTTTGAAAAATTCAGCGAATTTTCAAACTTTAAAAATTCTGTTCTTTTTTGTCTAATTGTCACCAAGCCTTATTATGAACTGGTAAATAACCATTTTTTTCTGCTGAATGAAAATCTATTTTGTTTAGTGTCAGTTTTATCTGACGCTATTTTGACTTTGTTATTAAGTTTTGTTTTTTAAAACGGACATAAATTTTTTGATGTAACTAATGTCTGTTGTTGTTGTTTGATTTTGCCGTTCGTCTTCGCTCGTTTTCTTATTATCGGCATATCTCATCAATCTAATGCATCTTTTTCCCCACTGAATTGTTTGCTTGGGAGGCTATCTTTTCGTGTTCATACACCAGTTTTTTTTTGAAAAATAATTTGTGTTTTTCCATCTGTTGTTTTTCCATCTGTTCCCCATTTGGTAGACAATTATGCCAAATTGTGGATGAGCGGGGTCGGAACCTTATGTGCGATCGCAAATTACCGTGCCGCCTTGTTTGACTTTTAATCTTATTTGACGCACTGCTTCTAACAAAATACATTTTCGTGAATTTTATATGTCTTTACTGAATTCGAAGGTAAAGTTGATATCAAAATTTCCGTTTAGGCTATGTGTTTTGGTAATCCAAACAAAAACACGCAATTTTATACTAATTTTCACAAGTTTTTTTCATTGTTTTTCAAAAATTTTTGATTTTTTCAGCCCTGGGTGTTAAGGAACATCCTCTAGGGTCTGTTTATAGATTTCTGTATAATTTTTAGTGGTAATGGAATGGTTTTCACCATTTTAACATCACGAATTTTATCATTTTTTTGACAAAGAAATTTTATTGACATTTATTGTCATTAGTCAAGTTTTTCAAGACCCAGAGGCCAGAAAACTTCATAAAGTTTTTGATAATAAGTTACTGCATTTTTTTCATTGGCCACAGAATAGTTTCGAACTTTTTAATAACCCAAAATTTAGAAATTTTTGATAAAACTTGCAATTTTTTCAAGTTTTTTTGAAAATTTTCTATACTATTTTTGGTTTCTTCAACCTCAAGAGCCAGAGAACCTCCCCTAGGGTTTGGAAATAGGTTTTTGCAGAAACTTCAGTGGTAGTAGAATGGTTTCAACTTTTTAACATTACCAATTTTAGCATTTCTTTTGTCAAAACGTGCAAATATTTTCATTTTTTTTGATATTTATTTGTCATTATTCACGTCTTTCCAGAAACAAGGGCCAAAAGTCGTCCTTAGTGGTTTGATAATAATTTGATGGAAAAAAATTATTGGCCATCGATTAGCTTTCAATTTTTTAATCTGACAAATTTCAGCGTTTTTTTTTTTATAAAAATTGCATTTTTTTCAATTTTTTTGAAAATGTTTGTCATTTTTTAGGTTTCTCTAGCCTCAAGAGCCACAAAGCCTCCACATCAGTTTGGTTATAGGTTACTGCATAGCTTCTAGATATATTGGAATGTTTTTCAAAATTTTAGTATAATGAATTTATGTAATTTTTTTAGTAAATTTTTTAAAAGTTTTTGTTAAATTTTTTGTCATCTGATAGGTTTTTCCAACCTCAACAGCTAAGGAACCTCCTCTAGGGTTTAATGATAGGTTACTGCATTGACTCTAGATAAAAACCATCGTTTTTAAGGATTCAATATCACGCATTTAAGCAATTTATAAAACTATTTGCAGTTTTTCAAGTTTTTTGAAAATTTTTTAATTTTGTTTTATTTTTTCTGGCACCAGAGACCTCCTCCTTGTTTTGATAAGAAATTGTTGTTTTTTTTTCTAGAAGTAATGGAATGGTCAACAAGAGTTTATTGACTTGAGTATTTGCATTTCTTTCATAAAATTTAATTCCTTTTTCAGTTTTTTGAAAAACAATTATCATGCTCAAATTTTATGGATCTTTATGAGCCAGCGAAACTCTTTTTGTCCTGAAATTGGGATACCGCACTGGATAATTTCATTGCGATATCGAAATGGTTCTGAAGATATTAACACACGAACTTTAGCAAAATGTTGTTAAAATTTGCATTGTTCTCAAAATTTTTGATTATTTTTGTCCTTTTCTGAGTTTAACGATCATTACTGGCCAACAAAACTTTTATAAGTCTTGCAGATGGTTTGCATGACCGAACTTCAGAGACAAAAAACGGTTTTGAACATTTTTTCACTGCCAAATGAGGATTTTTTTGAATTTTGCATTTTCATTTTTTCTATATGAGATAATAATTATTAAAAAGTATAGCTAAAACTAATTACTAAAACTGGAAGTTGCAGAGTCGAATCTCGCCATTGATAATGTTCCTAGAAGTATCTCTCTCTCTCTCTCTCACACACACACACACACACACACACACACACTCTCTCTCTCTGTTGGTTGTGTTTCTTTCCTTAACTTTCTCGTGCACGTTTTATCTCGCACACTATCTCTCTCTCTCTCTCTCTCTCTCTCTCTCTCTCTCTCTTTCATTACTGTTTTGTTGATGCCAGACTTTAGCTGCAGTTATGTTGCTTGATGTCATCATCTATTGAATTCCCCTCGCGTCCCTTAAATTGAGCTAAAACTAGACTCACTAAGTCGTGGCTAGCTACTAACGAAAGCCAACCACTCACCGGTCGTGTGAGAGCAATTCGCCCAACGTTAGCCGGTTATGTTTGTGCGTGTTTTGTTGCAGTTAGTTTAATTCTCTCTTCTGGAATTCCTACCATGGACCCTATTTTTCAGCCAGAAAAAAAAATGTTGCAAAATTTGTGCAAGATTTAAGCAACCAACTTAAATGTTGCGCACCGCACTGTTTTAAAATTCGTGCAAGATTTAAGCACCTACTTTGTCTTGCAAGATCTGTTCAGATTAACTTTGTCTGGCAAGATTTTGCAAAATTAACTCCGTCTTGCAAGAAATTATACTTTTTCTACAAGAATCTTGCAAGATCTTGCAAGATTCATTTTGTTTTCGTCTTGGGAAGTTCCCGTTTTCTCTAACGGTTGCTACAAAAATAGTTAATGAAAATGGTAAGTCAGGAGTAGTAAACGAAAGTCATATATGAAAAGTGATTTTTTAAGAAAAGACCTTTACTAACATTACTGCAGCTTTGTATGCATTTCCATGAAGTTTTCTCTAAAAGTTTGGTTTGAATTATATGGAGTCTCCTTTCAACAGGAATTTGTTTCATAAATAAAAAAAATGGCGGAGTTTCAAAACTCATCAACTCTATCTTTTTAAACATTATTGATAAGACAATTTTTTTTACAAGGTTATGTTCCTAAGATTCAACAAGCCTCCAAATAAACACAAAATATTTGATTGCAGATAATGTAACCACTCAGAGAGGGAAACCATAATTATGGAATGTTAATTTAATGATGTCTTGATAATGAAACGGCTAAATGATTTCAGAGGTAAATTTTAAGACTTTCGAGCAGTGCACCAAATCTTTGCAAGAGCGCTTGGTAACGCAGCTATGGTTACAGCAACAACTCAATCGGAAAAAGTGAAGCCGCTTTTGATGTTGCCCATTGTGTACACCAGTACTATTATTAAAAAGGCATCAATAAGTAAAGTAGAAAGTTCTAAATTTCGGAAAGATGAGTTCATGCTACTGTTTTTTCAGAGTTTTTTCCTTTAAAGCCAATTGACTGCTCTTCTTGTTGGGAGCCATTTCAAGCGCCGGGAAGGGCTTCTGCTGGCTCTGCTTGATTTTACTCTTTTTCTTGGTGTTCTTGGCTAGACTCGTAGAAGCTGATTAGTTCGTTGTATTTCTATGCGGTATGATATCAATAAATTTTTTTCAAAGTAAAGAAAAGTTGTTTATTAAGTCGTTCTATGTGATAAGATATCAATAAATTTTTTTTCAAAGTAAAGAAAAGTCGTTTATTAGGAAAAAATATTCAGAAAATTTTTAAGAAGAAAGAAGTGATAAATATTGAGAGTGGGAAAAGTAGATAAAAAAATAAATAAACAAATAAAAATTGGGCTGCGCTCGCGTGAGGGATTGAATTACTGAGCCTCATTTGATCAGAGAACTAGAGGTCTGCGCTAGTCGTAAAAAGTGTAATTAGTGTAATTTTGTTCATGAAGGCATGCGTTAAAGCGCGTTAAAATAAATTGAGGGAAGGAAGCGTTTTGAAGAATGAAGTAAAATACAGAAGGAGAAATAAGTAGAAGTTAAAAGTGCTATGCTAACCTAAACCTTAAAACCACTGAACCAAACCGCACTTAGCACTGTATTATGTCGATAGTTGTATAACCGAGCTTAACTTTGATAAAGATATCAGTGGAGTGAATGTGAAAAAATGAGAACATTTTCTAGGTTTAAAAAGATGTTAATCGATTAAGATTTTTCAGTAGATAAGAGCTGTGAAAATTGCTGTTGTTTTCCTTGTGTTTTTCACAGCTAAGCCCCGAATTTACTAGGTGAGCGGCTGGCTTAGCTGTTCGGTTAGGACGTTGTTTGTTCGACATTTGCCCCGAACTAACTACGCAACCGGCTGGCAATAAGTCATTGGATGATGGTTGTTCTGGCTTTTCAACGATATAGGAACTGGTAAAGAACATCAGCAGGACAGACGGTCCAGTGTTCTTTGATAACGTTTTTTTGGACGTTGTCTCTTTTTCTGGATCAGTTCAAGTTTTGACTCGATCTTGTTTTGTTTTCTTTTGCCCGTTTCAGGTACTCATATGCTAATCTAATCTGAAAATATCTTACTGCAGGTATATTGGCCTCTTCATGGAGTTTTTTGACACTTTACCAACGGGGTTTCCTCATACAAATTTTTAATGCTCTATGGGTCAGTTGTATGTTGTTGACAATTGAATTAGATTGGTCAATCCAGCAGGCATTCGCATAGAGAAATAGAGGTCGAACCCATGATTTATACAAGGTCAGCAAGCACTCTTCATCAATGTTGATCTGACTGAGCCGCCATAGTTGGTAGATTCTTTTGTTTGCTCCTGCCACCAAACTTTTGCAGTGTTCGTTCCACTTTAGATGTGGGGTAAGGTTTACGCCAAGAAATTCGATTGAATTTGCTCCTTCAATTCTTTTACCATTGATAAAAAAGGTCTAAACTGGAAACTTTCTTCGACGGATTTTTAAAAAGCATAAAATTTGTTTTGCCTGGGTTTATTCTTATTTTTAGTTTTTCGCACCATTTGATCAATTTGTCTAGTGAGTACTGAGGTTTCTCTTGAATTATTCTACAGGAGCGCAATATTGCCCATTGTGTGCACCAATGACCTTTACATATGATTACCTGAAATAACATATGTAAAAGAAACCAATTTGTCAAATTAAAATTACTTCCAATACTTAAAACAAACGTTTTCGAACTTTACGTTCATCGTCAGGTTAAAACTGTTTTACAAATTGTTAAAAGATAAAATGAATATGTATTTACATTTGTCTGAGATGACAATTAAAACAATTCTAGGAAACATTCTAAAAAATTCAATCGAAAATTTTTCCTTATATACAATATTTAGCCTATTTACAACACATATTTACATCTGTTATCAATTTACTTAAAAACATTCCTATTCCGGATTTTTCGATTTTGTCCATGTTCTTGTATTTTTAGGGTTATTCCGAATTTGCCCTAACCATAAGTATCCCTCTTGTGGAGGTTTTGCAAATTTCGTTTTGTCATGCACAAAATGTTTTTTGCCCTATGCATTCACATTTAGTCAAAATTATGATTTGAACTAATATTTTAGCGTGAGTTCCCTCCCCCTATATTCGTCGCGTGTGTTTAGTGCCGGCTTCAGCTTGCTGATATATATAGCTTCGATGATCATTAGTTTTTCTACTGACCGGCAGGCGTCCAGAATTCTCCATTCAATGTCATTCGTGGCGCCACGACATTCAACTAGATGTTGACCCACCTGTGAATCCTTCTTTTGATGTTCTGTTATCCTTGTGGTAACATGCCGGCTTGTTTGCCCAACATAGATGGATCCGCATCCATTACATTTAATTTCATATACCACGTGGGATTTCAGATCTCTATCAAAGGATGATTTCAGGGTGGGGAGGCACGATCTTAATTTTCGCGTTGTAAAAACTACTTGCAATTCGCATAGTTTCTTCAATTTGCTTGCGAAGTTTTGAGTGAGGTTGCCTCTGTATTGTAGAAAAATAGTTGGCTTATCATTAGATTTAGTCTTGCTTTTTTGATGCTCTTTTGGTGTTGTTCTTAATTGGTCTTTACCGCCACTTATTATTTTTTCTAGAGTCTGATTCACAATTTTTGAAGACCATTCCTCTGGATATTGATTTTTGGTCCAGCAAGATTTGTTCTTTTCAAGAGCCTGATCGAAGGCCAACCAATTAGAGGTTGCATTAAAAACCCTGTGAACCGTCCCTTGAATCACATTTTTCTTATGTTGAAGCGGTGCACAGCTGCGAAAATTCAGTATTATTCCAGTGTCAGTTGGTTTTTGATACCAATGACAGGTGATATTATTTTTGCTGCTCACATTTACGTTAATGTCAAGAAAAGCCAAACCCCCATCCATGTTCACTTTTTCTAAGGTAAATTGCAGGTTGTTGTGTAATGAATTTGCAAATTTTAAATACTCATCCGGGTCACCACGAACCGTGCAGATAATATCATCCACATACCTTTTAAACAATTTCATCTCCTTATCGTGTCCCACTGTCTGTTGGTTGCTGCAATAAGTACAAATCCAAACCACATCCTGCATGTTGGCGTATTCCTCATTCGATATTTTTTGGCATCTTGCATGAAACCAGTTTTTGCATGACTCACATTCCACTCCTTTTCCTCCGTAGGTCACTCTCCGGTTACAGTCTTTGCAATTCCCGTTTTGGTCGCATCTGGAAAAGTTTTTACTGAGTTCTGGTTTTTGAAGTGATGCCTCAAACGATTTCATCCACACATTTGCTAGTATTACAGCCAGTGATGCACCCATAGCCAGTCCCTCTGATTGTACATACCAGATCCCATTACATTTGAAATGAACATTCGTCACCGCAAGCTTTAGCAAACTTTTCATGGCGGACCTTGGGATATCTGGAGCTAGGTTGCTTGAATAGAGATCTCTTATTGATGGCGTAATACTGTCTCCAAGGTCTTCGATTTTGTCCATGTTCTTGTATTTTTAGGGTTATTCCGAATTTGCCCTAACCATACGTATCCCTCTTGTGGAGGTTTTGCAAATTTCGTTTTGTCATGCACAAAAAGTTTTTTGCCCTATGCATTCACATTTAGTCAAAATTATGATTTGAACTAATATTTTAGCGTGCTTTAAAACAGTTTTTCCGAGGAAAAAAACAGTAACTTGGTACAGTTTCGGAAATATGTTAGAGGATTCTACTATGCGATAGCACAAATTAAAAGCATATCCTGAAAAATCGAAAGTAATTCGACTTGTAAAGGAAATGAATGGCTAAAGAAATATATTATAGCTCGTTTGGTGGAAAAAATAAACGGCAGGTTTTTAAATTATTTTGAATTTTGTTTCGCATTGAAAATGCTTTTATACCGAATTACAGAATAGAAACAGTTTGTAAGCATATTCAAGTACCAAAATTGTGGCATGGATTAATAAATGATACCCTGAAACTTATCAAAAAATCTGTTGAAAAGCCCCCTTTTATTTATTTCTGCAAATAGTGTTGAACGGGACAGGTTCGGTTTTCACAAAGCATTAGTTATCATTTCAACTTCTGAAGTCGGATTAAAAGCAAAGATGTAGAAACAGGGTCAATACAAGGTGAAACCATCTTGTATTACCTGTGATTAAGGCAACCAAAATAGAGCCTAATGAAATCTAACGATCTTTTCCAATTTTAACATATGCTGCTTAGTCCCCAGTAATTTTTGTTCAAAACAAACGGAAAAATCGTTTTTAAACTGGAAACGGTCCAGACTCAGTAAGCTATTGTTGATTAAAAGTTCCTAAATTGAACTCATTGAGAAATTTCGACTTCCCAAATTTTCCAGATTCAGCTGGATTGAGCTAAATCATTAGACAGATATCTTTGACGAAATTTTTATCATCAACCAACTGGCTCTGTGTTGTAGGCAACTCAACTCAACGCTAACGTATGATGGGAATTTTCATAGAGCAATGAAAGATACGAATTTTCAAAAAGATACGAAAGAACTCGATTCCGTTTCTCACAGCAATTGCTTTTTTATTAATTGCGTCAAAAAAATAATTTTTACCACACTATAAGCGTGACCCTTGTTATACTTGCTCCACGCTGTAGATTTGCATGCAATTTTGTTTGCTTGTCAGTTTAACTGCTAAAATGTATCAAATAAGTTTTTGAGATTTGCTGCTATGTTTTCAAGTTTTCCAGATGTTGAGTTTTGGGGCAATCTTTCACCGATTTATTGATTGTTTGAGATAAGTTTTTTTCACAGGTTACACTCAGCTGTACGCCCTGTTTTCAGATCATAAAGCAGAAGCAGGTGCCCCATCTGCTGAATGAGAAGAAGATTCTAGAATGTGTCTCCTTTCCTTTTGTTGTCAGACAGGCATTCGCATTCAAGGTACAGAATAAACACCACCACTATAATCAATTCACTCAGTAAATGCCGTCAATATCATAATTCATATTTTACTTTGATGTTGGGGGTTTAAATTTGAACTAAAAGTGTAGATTTTATTATCATGATGATAGATCACTAATGAGCTGAGATGATTGAAAGGGTGCGAAAAAGGTTTCTGTTGGTGTCTTTTCATTCAGGACAACACCTACTGCTACATTGGTTTGGAGTTCGTGGCTGGTGGTGAGATGTTCCACCATCTGCAGGAGTCCAAGAAATTCGAGTAAGACACACTTGTGAAATTGAGTCCTATTTTGCCCCATAAAAGATTGAAAAACCAATGAACCATTTACTTTTTTGATGTTCAGGTTGGCACTAGTGAAGATGGCAGACGTACAAAAATATAGAAATTTTATTACTGGCCAATCACAATTGAGATAATGGGAAGGTCGTTTTCTGATTGTCTGATTGCTCAACAAATTCTCCATGTTTTAAAATAGGATATGAACATTACCCTAAAATTGCACAGAAATCGCTATAAGCCGAAAGAGAAAAAGGGGGGGTATTGGTCTCACGTTCGGTTGTGATAGATTCATATCAAGTCCCATTTGGTACGTCTATTTTACATTTTGGTACGTCTATTTGTTAAGATGTTACCGTTCAGGATAGTATGCTACCCTAAATTTATATGCGTGCATGCGTCGCTAAAAATTAACTCTTTCAAGAAAGCAGAATTTTACTAGAAGTTGAAATTGAATAAACATCAACTGTCTGCATTTTCACCCCCCCCCCCCCCCATCAACGTACAGTTGCGTCCCCAGTTTTGTTATTAAGTCAGACTGATTTAATCGTAAGAAAGATACAAAACAAAGTAAGATTAGTATTTATTTATAAAATTAATAAATTCGAAAACCGTTAGTAAACCTGAGCGATTCGAAGAATTAACCAAAAATTTGGACAGATTGAATAGGTCTTCTTAGCAGACTAATTTGGCAGCCACAGAGTGAGAAGAAGTTAATTACATTTTGGTTTAGTGAGCCACGTGCCCGGTTCTACGCCTCCCAAGTGGTTCTGGCATTCGAGTACCTACACTACATGGACCTGATCTACAGAGACCTGAAGCCAGAGAACCTTCTCATAGACTACAAGGGATACGTCAAGGTCACAGACTTCGGATTCTGCAAGCGCATCAGTGGAAGGGCCTGGACCATGTGTGGCACTCCTGCCTACCTTGCACCAGAAATCATACTTAGTAAAGTGAGTTAATACTAAAGTACTGGTTACAAATAACTAAATATTTTTAGTCCTGATGGCATTTTGTGCCAGAACAGAGACATCAATGCATAGCCGAGTCACCACCACCTCCATCTCCCCTACCCTCCCTGGGTCGAGGATCCCCCCTCCTTCCCCTCGCCCTCCTCACAGTGAATAAATGTTTCGTAAATGGTCTGCTTCTTCGATCCAGAATTTTTTTTTGTTTTCTTTGTTTAAATTTGTCATGTCTTGTGTGCTATCCCTACGTTTGAATTGTGCAGACGTAAATCCATTTAAAAGTTTTTTCTTTTGATTTTTAGTCGAGTCTCCTTGGCAAATTCTTGTTTGCCTTAAGTTTCTTGACGCTGATGAAAACCTTTTTTCATTAGAGTTTTTGATTAAGCAAGATGCTGCAGTTGTTTGTAGATTTGACGTTTTGTTCCCCTTTAACACCCCTTCCTGAAAATTAAGTGACCTATTTCTTGGCCTCATATTTTTCTCTACGTTCATCCGCATTGCGTTTTTCTTAAAAACATCTGACAACATTTGCATGATATGAGTGAAAATGCGAGTGATTGTCTAAAGTTCAAAATCCTATTTTCTACAGTGTTTAAAAGATATAGAGATATATCCACTTTTAATTGATGCGATTTTTGCTTGACCGATTTTTCGTCTGAACCATTTGACTTTTCATCCTTAAAAAGGGGATAAACAGGTAGCGAACAGTGGGCATTAAGTTTCATTAGAGGCCCTTAGCCGCGTTTAGTAGTCCTTCAAGTGCTTGTAGTTTGCGTTTTTTTGTGTCACTTTTCCAATATTTTGATTGACCAATCTCAAATTGAGGCTGGTTAAAAATGAGAAAGATCTTTTGCAAGACATAAGTATTTTATGACCATTTTAAGAGCTCTATGTTTTGATACTCCAAACAAAAACACGCAAAGTAATACTAACTTTCAAATTTTTTTTCTCAAGATTTTTTTGAAAAGGTTTGCCATTTTTAGTTTTGTTCAACCCACAGTGTCAAGGAACTTCTTCTAATGTTTGATAATAGGTTACTGCATAGTTTATAGTGGTAAATTGAATTGTTTTCAACATTTTAACATCACGAAATTTAGCATTTTTTCAGCAAACTGTGCAATTTTTTCGATTTTTTGATATTTATTTCGTTATTTGAGTTCTTCCCTACCCAAGGGCCAGAAAAACCTCCTTAAGAGTTTGATAATAAGTTGCCGGAAGTAATGGAACGTTTTTTGAGATTTCAACATCATGAAAAACAACTCTTCTTCAACAGAAATTGCCGTTTTCATTGTTCATAAATTTTTTTGTCATTATTCATGTTTTTTCAGCCTCAAGGATAAAAAAGCCTCTAGAGATTGATAATATTTACTTGTCAGCTTTCATCGAACATGGACTAGTTTTAAACTTTAAAATCACAAATTTGAGTAATTTTAAAAAAAAATGCATTTTTTTTCAAGTTTTTTTTTGAATATCACGTATTAAGCCAATTTTTTGAAAACATGTTTTCCCTGTTTGTTTCTAGAGTTAATGGAATGATTATCAATATTTAATGACTGAAGTTCCACCGATTTTTTTTGGTAAAAACATATTGTTTTCAAATTTTCGGAAAATCATGATGATGTTTCAAGTTTATGGATCCTTTTGAGCCAGTGAAACTATCAAAGTCTTGAAATAGGGATATAGGATATTCTCTTGAGACACTGGAAAGCTGCTGAACTAATTAATGTCACAAACTGTAGCTAGATTTTATTAAAGCTTGCACGTGTTTTCAGTATTTTTGAGTTATTACTGTCCTTTTCTGAGTTTAACAATAATTATTGGCCTACAAAGATTTTCAAGTCTTGCAGATGGGTTACTTGACCGAACTTTTGAGACAAAAAAATGATTTTCATTTTTTTACCGCGAAGTTGAAATCTCTTATGTTTATTTTTGCCTTTTTCAGTGTTTTCTATATGATTTAATTACTAACAAGGCATGAAAACTGGAAGTTGAATAGTCGGATATCATCATGGAAAAAATTCTAAGTTCTCTATTTCTGTTGGTTGGGGTTTCTTTCCATCCCTTCTTGTTCACGTTTTACGTTTTATCTCTCACACTCTATCTCTCTCTTTCCTTAAGTCTTTTGTTGATGCCTCACATCAGCTGCTGTTATGTGACGTAATGTAATCATCTTTTACCCTCATTAACGCTAAAATATAATAGAATGTTTTTATCATAAATTATCTAACTGGCACCGTTTAGGAAATCATTGTTTATTGCACTCGAACGAAGTTTTTTGCAATTACATTTATCCTGTTGCTCGTTTTTATTGCGGTTGTTAGCTTGACGGATTTTTCGTCTGACCCATTAGACTTTTCGTCCTCAAAAACGGGATAAAGAGGTAGCGCCTAGTGGGCATTAGTTTCTCTTAGAGCCTTTCAGCTCAGTAGTCTCCAAGTATGCCGTTTACAGAAATTATTTTTGAGACTTATACTTATTCTCTGAAAGGCGGTTCTTAGAAATTGATCCCCCCACATCAACCCCTCCCCAATCGCCACCCCGTGCAGTCAAAGATACCCCTCCCAGCGTTGCCACCCCTCCCCACTGTTGCACCCCCCACGGAGCCAACCGCTTGCCGGTCGTGTGAGAGCAATTCGGCCGACGCTAGTCGGTTATGTTTATTATAATCGTTGCATGTGATTGGATAGTGTGCCTTATCAGTTGAAAATAATTATGTTTTCAAACTTTTCTAAATTTTTTCAAAAATCTATAGCTTTTGCAATCGAAAAGTACGCAATAAGAGATGCGTTATCGAAAGTTTACAGAAAATGAAAACTCAATTTTACATACGTTCTATTTAAGCACTGTCGGCTGCTCAACGATTAATGTTTAGGTACTCTCCGTTTTAACTTTCATGCCTGATGTTTTTTCTGTAAGATATGTGCACCATTTCTTCAAACTAATTCAAGCTTTCAAAACAAAGTAAACTTTTCAAAACTGAAAAACTCACACCATTAGCCCCTGTAAGCGTTTTATGTGCTGAATTTGTTCGAAAGGTAAGGTTCCCAGTTATATATGAATCGAGTTCAAAATGCTGTTTTATAATGATTATTTTCATTTGCTGTTTCATATTATTATAATGATTATAAAATGCAGTTTTATAATGATTTGTCTGAATTCTTGAATTCTTGATTGTGTTGCAACAAAATTTCTACTCGTGGTCGTTTGTAGATAACAAACTTCATAAATCACCTAACTGGCACCGTTTAGGAAATCATTGTTTATTGCACTCGAACGAAGTTTTTAGCAATTACATTTATCCTGTTGCTCGTTTTTATTGCGGTTGTTAGCTTGACGGATTTTTCGTCTGACCCATTAGACTTTTCGTCCTCAAAAACGGGATAAAGAGGTAGCGCCTAGTGGGCATTAGTTTCTCTTAGAGCCTTTCAGCTCAGTAGTCTCCAAGTATGCCGTTTACAGAAATTATTTTTGAGACTTATACTTATTCTCTGAAAGGCGGTTCTTAGAAATTGATCCCCCCACATCAACCCCTCCCCAATCGCCACCCCGTGCAGTCAAAGATACCCCTCCCAGCGTTGCCACCCCTCCCCACTGTTGCACCCCCCCCCCCCCACGGAGCCAACCGCTTGCCGGTCGTTTGAGAGCAATTCGGCCGACGCTAGTCGGTTATGTTTATTATAATCGTTGCATGTGATTGGATAGTGTGCCTTATCAGTTGAAAATAATTATGTTTTCAAACTTTTCTAAATTTTTTCAAAAATCTATAGCTTTTGCAATCAAAAAGTACGCAATAAGAGATGAGTTATCGAAAGTTTACAGAAAATGAAAACTCAATTTTACATACGTTCTATTTAAACACTGTCGGCTGCTCAACGATTAATGTTTAGGTACTCTCCGTTTTAGTTTTCATGCCTGATGTTTTTTCTGTAAGATATGTGCACCATTTCTTCAAACTAATTCAAGCTTTCGAAACAAAGTAAACATTTCAAAACTGAAAAGCTCACGTCATTAGCCCCTGTAAGCGTTTTATGTGCTGAATTTGTTCGAAAAGTAAGGTTCCCAGTTATATATGAATCGAGTTCAAAATGCTGTTTTATAATGATTATTTTTATTTGCTGTTTCATATTATTATAATGATTATAAAATGCAGTTTTATAATGATTTGTCTGAATTCTTGAATTCTTGATTGTGTTGCAACAAAATTTCTACTCGTGGTCGTTTGTAGATAACAAACTTCTTGTGCAATAAAAAAAGCAATTTTAAG
>NC_134469.1:64705756-64799219 GCF_964194025.1 Convolutriloba macropyga | reverse complement strand
AGTCTTTTTGCGCTGTCAGTACGCTTCAACACGATGGTTAAATATCAATTTTGACGCCAAGCTTGTATGATGTTGTTTTTTCTACAAACATTTCACCAAAGCAGTTTTTTGACTGGATTTTTCTCCTCTACGAGGCAGTGGTTGAATCTTTTCTGCTTTCTTTCAAAACGCTTGTCAAACGCTCAACTTCTAATAAATGAATGAAACTTTTTAGTTAGTAAAATTTTGAATTTTTTGGATGATATGAGTTAGCAGATTTATTTTTGTTGATCATCTGAAGCATTAACGGGTCAGGGAAATTCGCCAAAACTCTCTCAGTTCAACGGCACCTAGCTCGTTGTCAATCCGCAAAAATCATCGCAAAGTTTGTACAACAATTTTCTTTGAATGCGTTAAATTTAGACGCATATCTTCAACGCATTTAACGCAGTGATGTGCAGAAAATCCTGGTGAATTTTCTGACTTATCAACGCTAGTTACCGCTTATCTTACACAATTTCGCGTTTATAAGCGGAGATCTTTAATTTTGCGTCGAATTTAGCCTAGATCTTACTTGAATCACCAACCTCCTCTGCATATTTGCCGCCTCGTCTACCACTGTGCAACAGACGCTTAGGTTCCTTAAGAACCCCATTCTTTATAAATCCGACTGTAGGATCAAGTTGCACATAAATTTGGCGTTTCTAAGCGTAGATTTTACAAATATTCAGTAATTATTAGTTGCGATAAGCAATGTTTTGGGTTTTTGTAGAGAATTGTTGAGTTTCATTAAATTAAAACTTGAGTTGAAAACGATTTTTCTCTGCACCTAATATGAACTTGACCAAATATCACTCTTGGGACTCTTATATCAGTAACCTAACCCTGAATACCCATAAAGTTTATGTAAGATCTACGCTTAAAAAGGCACAATTGTGTAAGGTTGGCGGTCAAATTTTTTATGATCTACGCTAAATTATATAAGATCTACACTAAGCTCAATGCAGTTTTAAGTAAAATCAAAGATAAAATTCTACACAAAATTATGTAAGATCTACGCTTAAAAACGCAAAATTATATAAGATTGGCGATGAATCCGTCGAATTTATGTAAGATCTACGCTAATTTCGGCGCAAAATTAGGTAAGCTATACGCTAAATTCAGCGCCAATTTCTGTATGATCAACGCTAAATTCAACACAAAATTGTGTAAGATCAACGCTAGATTCAACAAAAAAAACATGTACGACCTACGCTTAAAAGGCAAACTTATGTAAGATTTGCGGTGAATACGTCGAATTTATGCAAGATCTACTCTAAAATCAACTAAAAGTTATATAAAATCTACGTTAAGTTCAACTCAGAATTAAGTAAGATCAACGCTAAATTCAACACAAAATTATGAAAGATCAACGTTAAAAAAAAACGAAATATTAGTGGTGAATGGGCTGAATTTATGCGTAGATCTTAAATAAATTCAACGCATTCAACGCCAATCTAACATGATTTTGCGTTTTTTAGCGTTGACAAAGCCCTCGGCCTGGGGTATTTTGCTAGTGCTTGTAATCTTTGAACGTTCACTTTTTCATAACCCCATGTCTTCCACATGTGTTTTGGGGTCATAATATGGAACTCATCTGTGTGTGTATGTGTTTGTGTGCGTGCGTACGTACGTGTGTGGAGTCATGTGTGTTTTTGTGTGCGTGTGAGCTTGCGTGTGTGTGTGCGTGTGTGGGTGTGTACCCTTACACATTATATAGGATATTTATTGAAGTGAATGTGATTCTAGGGCTACTCAAAGGCAGTTGATTGGTGGTCATTCGGGGTGTTGTTGTATGAGATGGCAGCTGGACACCCTCCCTTCATGGCCAAGAAACACATGCAGATGTACGAGAAAATTGTACAGGGAGAGGTAAGTCAATCAATTGATCAATTGGCTCTAACATATCTAGAAATATCGCGAGCTATATTCCCAGAAAAGTTATTGCTAGTTAGCTTTAAAAGTTAATCGCTTACAGAAGCAACGGTTGATTTATTGGTCTCCGATAAATTGAAATAAGTAAACAAAATTTGAGGTCAAGTGCAGCGATATTTAGTCAAAGTTTGATCTCTAGGCTTTTCTATTCATAATGATAATTATCATTTTGAATAGAAAAACCTAGAGATCAAACTTTGACTAAATTTCGCTGCACTTGACCTCAAATTTTGTTTACTTGTTTCAATTTATTGGAGACCAATTCATCAACCGTTGCTTCTGTCAGCGATTAACTTTTGAAGCTTTTTCAACTCTTTGAAGACTATTATACCGCACGTTTTTTTACACAGGAGTCTCATTTGTTAAGGAGCTGATCATTTATCTACCCTAGTCTTTAAAATGATTAATTGCAAAATTTTTAAAATTATTTTCAATTATTTGAAATAATTTTGCATATATTTGTATATGCAAAATTTGATTTGCAAATTTTTGCAAAACTATAAAAAAGAAAAGGAAAGATCAACAACTTGAATACACGAAGTTCTGATGGTTTCCCGACTCACCTAACGTCAAAAGGGTACTTGTAAAAAAACTTGGTTTGTAAATAATATAAAATATAGATTTGTTTGTAAAATTTGTAATACAACCTCTATTTTTTTCAATAAATTTACAAAATTTAGCAAACTATAAATTGGGCAAAAGACTTGACAGAAGATATGCAAAAGTTTTATTGGAAAGTGAACCAAAGTCTGAAAAAATGATAAGAAGTCGTCTTGAGCTCCGAAGAACGACAAGAGATGGTTTCAAAAACTCAATTGCGCAGGTTTTTCTGGGGCTCGTAAGGCTATTTTTACATCCTTCAAGATTGAGCAAAAGATTTCTTAGAAGTAGATGTACTTTTTTTGAAGACTCTGTAGTAACTGACTCGAAGCTCGCAAAAAAAACCAGTACTGATCATTAGCTCAATTTAAAAAATACACCAAGAACACCCTAGAGTTAGTAGCTAAACATACTTAACATAAAAGCTATAGTGAGTTTGAAGAGTCTAATTTAAAAACATTACGTGTTTATTTAAAAAAATGTTTGTATGTGTTTTGTCTATTTGATTAAAATTATAAGAAGTTGGGCAATATATTTTGCATTTGATCAAAATAAAAAATTCGCTCACCGAGAACACCAAAACTTGCTGGAATCAGCGTAGTATAAATTTCTTAACTTCGATTAGTTCTAAAGACCTAAAATTGTTCATTAAAAAGTGCTGTCAGCCCCTCAACGGATATTATTTACGCGCTCTCCTTTTACAATTCGAAGAGTTTGAATTGCATAGGAGCACAGTTTTTTATTACGATTTGTAGAGGAGTATTGGAGAAGTGCTTTTTCACGAATCGTTGCTGCGTTGTGGTTTTTTGTGGTTCTCTGTTTTTGATAAACCGAACAAACAAAGGTGCTGGAAGGTCAGAGAGTGAATAAAGTTTGAGTAGGTTGTTTCATTGAACAATTTGAAAGCGAGGAGAAAAGAGAGTTCTTTTTGTTCATAACTTTTTGAGACGGAGCAAGAAAAGTAAGTGTTAAAAATATTGTTTGTCCACGTACTGCTTTTTCATGCTGCTGTTTTAGTTTAAGTTTTTTGTCTTATTAAGATAAATTAACAGATTTCAAGATGTTTTCAAAGCATATTGGAGTTTTTTTTGGTAATTAAAGGGAGCTATAAGCTAATTTCATGGTTCATCTTCTTTTTTTTTATCGATTTTTAGCCTATTGGAGCAATATTTTGCCCACTTCATTATTTTTTTGCAATTACTAAAATCTTAATTGAAAACTAAAAACTCCAGCAAAATTCAGAAAAAATGTTTTATAAAAAAGCTTTTTTGCTAAATAAATATTGAAAATTTTTTTGCATTTAGTCTCAATTTCTTATTTTTTTCCTCTATTTCAAATTTGAAATTTTTTGCACTTAATAAATCATGTTTTGTTCAAAATTATGTGTGCCATTTAAAAGTCTTGATTGCATAGAACAAAGGTTTTCGTTTGCAATGTGTACTTGTGCTATGTGAAAAGTAATTAAGTTTTTTAAAAATATCTTCATATGCTGATAAACATTCGTACAAAGTTCTTTTGTTTACTGATCGATTATTTATTATTTTCTTTGCTTTGATGGTTTTTACCAGTAGTGACTAGTTATTTGCATGGCTGTTTTTTTTTCGGCGAAGGCGAATTCGAGTCGTTTCCTGAATTTTGGCGGATACGTTTTTATCAAATTTATTGTGTTGAACTTCGAAAACAGAATTGAATAGGGTAAAAAATTGCAGTGGTTTGAGTTTTGAACAAAATTGGAGAGTTGGGAGAAAAGGGAAGGAATTTCTGTTCTGATCGCAGCTTTCGAGAGAGCAAGAATTGCTGTCTAACAGAATTTTGTGTATGCCATCGAAATGGTTTGTTTACATGCAACTTTTAAACCAGCGTTTTGAGTTCGAATACTTTTATGCGGGTTAAGAGGATCGAATAGGCTATATTGTCAAATTGAAGTTGGCGATTAATTGGAATTTCATGCTAAACTGCAGATTTTTTGAGTGATTTGAACCCCTTTCAAACATGTTTTTACGTACGTTTCTTATTCGTGACAGTCAATAGACATTGAATAGACGCCATTTGTTCAAGTTCAATATACTTATTTCAGTTTTGATTGTATGAAACACTTTAGAAATCTGACAAAAAACCAAGAAATTTGAATATTCTGCCCATTTATTGCAGATTTTTAATATTTTTTATTCGAAATCAGATGTTCGTGAGCCTAATACTGCTCCCCTATTTTTTGTGTGAGCGTATTTATTCTCTCAATTTGATTTAGTAGAGGTCTCTGCTTTATTTGATCTTCAACTATATGAGGAATGTTTGATTTTTTGTTTTTTGTTAGTTCAGTTGGTTTTCAAGTCTAAATGTTTTTCAATAATTCATTAATTTTTTTTTCTGTTGTTTTTTCAGTTTTTGTGTGATTTTTTAAAGTTTTTAAGAAATCTGTCCGCTATACTTTTTTATTACTACTCGAAGAGGGTTATTGTTGGAACGAAGCGAAATTTTTGATCACATATAAGTTTTTAGAGTAGCTTTTTTAGTTTACACTCTTACCTGTCTTGGCCAAAGGCATCTGTTTGCCCAATTATCTAATCCGGTCTAATTGCAAATAAAGCTTTTTGACAATCTGAAGCAATTAATACACTTATGTAATCAATTTGCATCTGTTTTTAAAACTATTTTTCCTTGTTGGATTTTTTTAAAATCCGGTCTAATTGCAAGTAAAGCTTTTTGACAATCTGAAGCAATTAATACACTTATGTAATCAATTTGCATCTGTTTTTTAAAACTATTTTTCCTTGTTGGATTTTTTTAAATAGTTTTTGTATGCTTCTTATGTTATTTATAGCAGTTGTTGAAGATTATATTACAATCCTGGTTGTTTCTGAATTGATCGTTACTGTTTTTCATTTATTTTCATTTAAAAAATACTTCGGTGATTTTGATCAAATATTTTAGTTCGTTCTCTGTTTTGTTAAATCGTTGGTCGGCTGCTTCTGATTTTAGGCTTCTCGATAAAGTTTCACTTTTACAAATCCCAAAAATTTTGCCTGTTGTTGCTGCTCTTAAGCGAAATTTGAAAACTGCAAAGGGCACCATTTACTTAAATGTTTTGTACAAATTTCTAATTTTCAGATTTTCCTGATCTTTCCAAGTTTAAATTGTTGAATAGTTCTCTACTCAGCCAAATGTTGAGTGGACGACTAACATAGCAGGAAATTTATTTTTTTTCTGAAACAATGGTTGAGAGTTTAGTTTAGCTTTTTGTAGGGTTTTTTTTACAGTTATACTGAGAATACTCTTTTGACGTTTGTCTTCGTCATCTCCTTTCCTTTTCCTCGGTTTTATCTTAATGATCCGATTTCGTTGAATTGTCTACCCACTGGAAATATTTTGCTGCAAACTACTTCCTTTATAAGGGCTGTTGCGAAAAAAATTTTTGAGTCAAAATTGAAAAAATTTTATCAGATACTTTATCAGCTTTTGTCAGTTCTCTCATGTTGTTTATCCTGTTAATGTTTTAAAATACTTTGTATTTGTCAGTAGGAGAATCATTAGGTCAAGCAGGATGGTCAATTTTTACCCCGAGTCGATCCCAGAATTCTTTCAGCTTTCTTTTAGGATCTGTCTGCACATTTTAAATTCTCCTGCTGTTGTTTTGGCTCACGTTAGCTAGATCCAGATGTTTTCTTTTCGAACTAAAAAAATTACCTGATTGACTTATGCGGTTCAGCAAAAGCCGTATGTTTTAATGTGGAACACTGATACACGCCCAGATTCATTGAGATTTTTTGCCAAAAATAAGCAAACATCTGATCACAATTATAATTAGACTCGATCCGATTTATTTTGGCATGTTCACTAAAATGACAATGGGCAGAGGCCACAAGCTCGACATTTTGTAGTGTTGCTTATGTTTGACTGGCAGCCAGCTTATGGAGATACTTTCTCAGTGAGCTCGCTCATTGAAATACAGCAAAAAAATTGTTTAAAAATTTTAGTATAAAACGGACAAATATAATTTAGAAGGGCCATTATTCGACCTGGTTCTCGACTTTGGGGGTGTTTAGCTTTCTTCATTTGCAGTACCAGGTCCCGGAGCACTTTTCGGCCGAGTTGAGAGATCTGGTATCAAATCTGTTGCAAGTGGATGTGACGAGGAGGTTCGGGGCTCTTAGGCGGGGAGTGCAGGACATCAAGAACCACATGTTCTTTGCACCCGTTGACTATATTGCCACTTATCAGAAAAAGGTACTATTGCCAACGCTGCACACAACAGTAATCCTAGTCAAATTTTTTGTGCACAATCTGACTTCAACTACACTTTAATCTGAGCTTTTGAAATTTTTTCACGTCAAAAATTACGTACCTAATATAATATTGTTGTATTGAGATTGCCGGTAATTTCTAGGCAATGTATTCTAGGTAAATTGCACGTATCAATTTTATGCAGGTAATTTTGCTGGTATTGTTTCCTGCTATTTTGCTTACCTGCAAACGTTGCAGGTTAATTTACTATACATTTTTAGAGTGTAATTAAGCAAAAATCTGGTACCAAAGTGTATGAGTCGAAAAAAAAGCTGTACGTTAAACGACATGTGCGAGCTGTCGTAGAAACACTATTGAATGTATATATTCTTGTAAACCGGGACCAGTTTATCAAACAAAGTTTCCCTCTGAATTTTCGGCAAACCGTCAAGTCGGTAGGATGTGTCACACAGAAGATTGTTTGAATAAAATTAACAAATGATTCAAAATTACAAAGCTGGAAGTTGTTAATTTTGCCGGTTGCACTTCTTCAACTCTCGTATGCTGTTGCAAATATGTTTGTGTCCAACCGAATTAGTACTCAATTTGGACCTAATTTTCTTTTGATCCTCAATGAAGTAAAAAAAATTCATTCTCAAAAAAGGAATTCGAGACACACCGAGGCTGACGTTTTTTGAAAAGAAAATCAAAATCGTGATCCATTTCTAAGAGTACACCGACTGCGCTCCCAAATCCCTCTCTCTCCCTCTCACACACACACACACACTCTCTCTCTCTCTCTCTCTCTCTCTCTCTCTCGCTATCGCTCTCTCTCTCTCTCTCTCTCTCTCTCTCTCTCTCTCTCTCGCTCTCTCTCCATCCCTCTCTCTCTCTCTCTCTCTCTCTCTCTCTCTCTCTCTCTCTCTCTCTTTCTCTCTCTCTCTCTCTCTCTCTCTTGAAAGGAGCTTTTCAAAACCATTCTAGTGTCCACTGTGTCTGGTTTAACCGCTGAAACTTTTGATATGCAAACACTGTTTTATGCATAGCGAAGCATCTTTAACATCTTACGTAATCATCCTGTGTTTAATTGCTCTCAAACGAAGTTTGTAGCAATTATATTAATCCTGTCAGTCTTTTTAATGCGATTTTTCGCTTGACCAATTTTTCGTCTGACGCTTTCAATTTTTCGTCCCCAAAAACAAGATAAACAGGTAGCGCCCAGCGGGCATTAAATGCTCTTAGAGCCTTTCAGACCTACTTCAGCTCAAACTTTTTTGGAGACTTATACTTATGGTGTGAAGGTCGGTTCTTAGAGGATGAAAACCTCCCCCCCCCCACTGTTGACCCCCCACTGCTGACCCGCCCCCCAATATTGCCCCCAACGCCCTGTTGCGCCCACCCTAATGTTGCTCCCTCATCAGCACCCTGGTGCAAACCCTCTCTCCCCATCCCCAACCGTGGCTAGCTACTGACGAACAACCGCTCGCTAAAAGCACGCAAATTTATAGCAATTTTCACGATTTATTTCAGGCTTTTTTTGAAAATTTGTGTGGTAATTTTTTGAGTTTTATCAACCCTAGGTGTACAGAAACCTCCTCTGCGGTTGGATAACAGGTTAATGCATAGTTTCAGGTGGGAATAGAATGGTTTCAACATTTTAACATCAGTAAATCTTGCAATAAATTTTTCGATTTTTTGTCATTTATTGTCATTATTACCTACCCAAGAGCCTGAAAACCTAATCAAAGTTTTGATAAAAAAGTTACTGAAAAACTTTATTGGCCATGGAATAGTTTCCAACTTTTTAATATCACACATTTTATCGATATTTTGTAAAAATTGCAATTCTTTTCAAAATTATAACAATTATTGTAAATATGTAAGGTTTTCCAGCCCCAAGAGACAGGAAACCTTCAATAGTGTTTAATGATAGGTTATTAAAGTTTTTTTTATCGGGCATGTAATAGTTTTCAACTTTTTAATATCACAAACATTATAGATTTTGACAAAACGTTTTTCCAAGTTTTTTTAGAAGTTTGTCATTTTTAATAGCCGCCCTCATCTTCTCAGCCGGCTATTATAGCGCTCCTATTTTTTTACTTCGTCGAACAAAAAATGTTTCGCTTTACCTCATTTCGCCGCTTTTTCAAAATTTTGCGTGAAATCTTTTTGACTTCTCAAGGCTAGTCTATTTCTTCTCCCATTCCGCTAAAAATGATTTCGAACATCAGTTTCTCAGCAAAACAATTCAAAATGAACAGAGTCAGTATAAAAATTGATGTCAGAAATAGAAACGGGATAAACCCATAAAGCACAATTTTAGATGCCCGCTATTTGAACGTCGTTTCTATAAGTATTCGTTACCTCTCTTTAATGCTTATTGGTTTTGGTAGTAGCTCTTGTAGCCTCTCTCTAAGAAACAGAAGTATGTTCATCTACGAAATGCCATCAAAATAAATCGGACTTAAAAAATGTTTTTGTACAAAAATCTTTTTTTTTTCAATATCTACTCTATCAATCCCAATCATGCTTATTGGAATCAACGGCGGCTATTTTCTGGCAATCTGCCGGGTATGTTTTAGTTTAATCCAGTCCTAAAAACCACGGATCTTTCTCTAGGGTTTAATATCAGGCTACTTTTTTGATTTTCGATTTTTTGATAAAACTTTTTATCAAGTTTTTTAATTTTTTTCGTCATTTTTTATGTTTATCCTGCTTCAAGGAGCCCAAGGAGTCTCCTCCAGACTTGATAATATGTTACGGTATAATTTTTTAGATTTAATGGAATGTTTCTGGAGTTAATGGAATGGTTATCAATTTTTAATTTTTTGATAAAATTTAATTTTTTTTGCAAAATTATGATCATGTTCCAAATTTTTAAATCTCTATGAGCTAGTGAAATTATATAAAGCTTGAAGTAGGATAATAGATAGTCTCTTGAGGCAATGAAATGGTTTCGAAGATTATAATATCCTGAATTTTAGCAAGATTTTGTTAAAATTTGCTAATGTTTTCAAAATTTTTGAATATTTCTGTCCTTTTCTGAGTTTAAGGTTCATTACTGCCCAACTAAGTTTTTCAAGTCTTGCAGTTGAGTTACTTGACAAAACTCCAAAGATGAAAATGTATTGAACATTTTCACTGCAAAATCTGAAAGCTTTCCTCTTAAATTTGGCAATATTTTGCAATTTTTTAAAATACAGGGTTTTTATTTGATTTGTTTACTTACAAGGCTAAAAAACTATAAATTGCACAGTCGAATCAAGCTTAAAATAACCAAAATAAACCGTGGCTAGCTACTGACGAAGCCAACCGCTCGCCGGTCGTTTGAGAGCAATTTGCCAGACGGTAGTGGGATGCGTTGAATATCTAGTATTTTGGAGCTGCTAGTAATATTCAAACTCGAATGGTCATTTTGCATTTCGTCCTCAAAAATGGGATAAATAGGTAGCGCCCAGCGGGCATTAAGTGCTCTTAGAGCCTTTCAGCTCTGTTTCAGCTCAAACTGTTTTGGAGACTTATACTTATGGTGTGAAGGGCGGTTCTGAGAGGTTGAGAACCCCCCCGTTGACCCCATCCCCACCGCGCTGTTGCCCCCCCCAACCCAGTGTTGCCCCCATCAGCCCCCAGTGCACCCCCCCTCCCCGTGGCTAGCTACTGAAGAAGCCAACCGCTCGCCGGTCGTTTGAGAGCAATTCGCCCGACGTTAGTCGGTTATGTTTTTGTTTTTTGGGTTGTCATGATGTGCCACCATTTTACTTAAATTATGGTTTTAAGCATATGCCTTGGCATATCATTAAACATAAAATGTTATAACTAGTAATTTACATTCAAGTTGACTGTATCCTACTGTATTTTTAATGAAAACAGTTTCGAGGGTTATAGTTATTTAACCTAATCTCAAAAACTCTTGAAAGTTATCTGTTTTTTTTCAGGTTGAAGGGAGTCAAAACATTAATGTCTTAATGAGGATAGTTCGATACCTACCGCTTTCGTGCATATTAATTCGCCAGACGGTAGTGGGATGCGTTGAATATCTAGTATTTTGGAGCTGCTAGTAATATTCAAACTCGAATGGTCATTTTGCATTTCGTCCTCAAAAATGGGATAAACAGGTGGCGCCCAGCGGGCATTAAGTGCTCTTGTAGCCATTCAGCTCACTAGTCTTCAAATACGCGATTCACAGAATATGTTTTGGAGACTTATATTTATGGTGCGAAGGGCGGTCCTTAGAGATTAAATCTCCCCTCCCTCACTGTTGCCACCCCATCAGTCCCTCGGCGCACCCACCCCTCCCCCCCCGCTGCGCTCACCAACTACCTTTCAATCAAGCTAAAGCTAGCCTCACTAAACCGTGGCTAGCTACTGACGAAGCCAACCGCCCGCTTGTCGTATGAGAGCAATTCGCTCGACGTTATTCGGTTATGTTTCAGATCTGTATCATTGCGTAGACTGCTTTCAAAAAACTACACAAACATTTCAATGCCAATTTAATCTGTATAACTTAACTAATGTCGGTCAAAAAATTCTAACAATCTCTATTTAATTGAAATTTTTCTTACCCTTATCTAAACAAAACTACCAGAGGGATTTCATTTGACTGTGTAAACGCACTTAAAGAAGGTTTTTTGCGCTTTTGGTTGTTCTGCTGTTTTTTTCATAATCTGCAATGTTCTTGCTATAGGCTCCGTATTTTGTCAATTAAAAAGTTACTATCTTTTTTGAAAATAATACACCCTCAATTTGTTTGTGATTTGTTGGCATTTAGTCCTTCAAATGGGCTTCCTGCTTTTGAACTTCATTTGACTTTAATGAAGGCACATTGGCTTCAAATTTTTCCGCAAAAAGCTGAAAGTCAGATTTTTTCCCAATAGGCAAAAGTATCTCCTTAGAAGTCTTCTTTTATGTCGCATACCACACTTGATTATACACTCAGATCAGAAAAGGAGCCTTGGGTTTATGACGTTAAAATGCTAATTTGCACATTTTTGAACCAAATAATTTCTATGCTTGTAAAGTTACAACTAATATATTTTTTTCGAACAATAATATTTTGGGGGCTCAAAGAGCATCTTTTGTTCTGACTTAGGTCAAAACTTCTCGCCAATTGTGATTTTCAAAATTTGCTGCCTGTTGGTGGCCGTGTATTGGCCTCAAAGCAGTTCTTCGCTGTTATTGCAAGCAAAAAGTTATTTGACGGTTAAATTAGCAAATTTGACTAATGTTTGCACTGTTATGAAAAACCAGTTAATAAATCAGTTTTGTTCACTTTTTTTACATAGAAGCTAGTAGGGTTGTTGAATTCTGCAAAATTCTCGCACAGCGATCTTGTGAGGACTTCAGATTGAGCCTCTGTTTACTTGTCGACCGGAATTACTCAAGGTCAGGGGTAATCTGCCCAAATTGTTCACGATTAGCATGCAGTGACCCGCTAGATAGTGTACTCAAACACTATCTACTCCTAACGTAAATGTTTTAAGACTAGCTTTTCTGTTTTGACCAAGTTTTTGTCTTTCGGAGTCATAGCATACAGAATCAATTACAAAACTATTGTTCTGACTTATGCTATCCAGTCATGCTTTCTGCATAGTGCTTTTTACTCGAACAATCCATCTTACACAGCCCCCATAGCTGCCATAGACAACCGTCTCGTTGACAGCTGAGAGAGTTTCAATTGCAAAAAAAAACAGTTCATCAAGAGTCCAAACTACAGTTTACTCAAGGTCGTTAGAGAAAAGTAGGGACCAGAAGATTTAAAAATTGAAAACAGCAAACCATTTCAGCTATTGATTCCAAAATTGATGGCAATTATGATTTCTTTTATGAGAATGAACAAACAAAAACGGAATTAAAGAATACAAACTGAAGTTGAAATAATTGAAAACTGACGAATAGGAATTGTACAGTGTAAAGCAACAACAACAATCAGTATTGTTTTGACTACTTCCGCTAATTTTTTATATTTTTATCAGCCCTAGGTGTCAAGGAACCTCCTTTAGGTTTTAATAATAAGCTACTGCATAGTTTCTAGTGGTAATGGAATGGTTTCAACATTTTAACATCAAGAATTTTAGCTTTTATTTGACAAAACGTGCATTTTTTTTCAAATTTTTTTTATCTTATTTCTCCTTATTCAGGTCCTTCAAGACCCAAGGGACAGAAAACATCCTCAGGGGTTCGATAATCAATTACTGACAAATTTTTATTAGCCATGGAATAGTTTTTCAATTTTTTAATGTCAAATTTTAGCAATTTTTAAAATATTGCAATTCTTTCAAGTTTTTTGAAATTGTTTGTCGCTTTTTAGGTTTTTTTCGGCCTCAAGAGCCAAAGAACCTCCTCTAAAGTTTGTCTATAGGCTACATTATAGGTTCTAGATGTAATGGATTTTCTTTCAAAACATCACGAATTTTAGGATTTTTTCGTCAAAACTTGCAATTTTTTTTTTCAATTTTTTGACATTTATTGTCATTATTCAGGTTTCTTGAGCCTCAAGGGTCAGAAAACTTCCGTTAGGTTTTATATAGTTACTGGAAAATTTGTGTTGGTCATGTAGTAATTTTCAACTTTTTAATATCACAAGTTTTAGCAACTTTTGTTTAAAAAACTTGCAATTTTTTTTTAGTTTTTTGAAAATTTTTAACAATTTTCAGGTTTCTCTAGCCTCAAGAGCCACAGAACTACCTCTAGGGTTTCATAATATGTAACTGCTTTGTGTATAGGTGTAACGGAATGTTCTTCAAGCTTTTTATATCAGGAATTTAAGCAATTTTTGAAAATAATTGCAATTTTTTTAAATTTTCAAATTTATGGATTTTCTTTATGTTCCAAATGTATGGATCTTTTTGATTGCATGAAACTATTTCAGGCTTGAAACAGGGATACAGAATATTGTCCTGAGACAATAAAACGGTTTTTAAGATTTTATTATCTTGAATTCTAGCAAATTTTTTTTAAATTTGTCTTTTTTTTCCAAAATTTTTCAATGTTGTCCTTTGCTGAGTTTAATGACCATTACCGGCCAACGAAACGTTTCACGTCTCGGAGATGGATTGCTTGACAGAACTTTCAAGACTACAAATGGCTTTGATTTTTTTTGCTGCAAAAATGAAATCTTTTTTTAATTTTGTCTTTTTCGGTTCTTTTTCCATATGATTTGTTAGGGTTCTTTTCCTTCTCTTTCTCGTTCCCTTTTTATTTTTCTCTCACTCTATCTCTCTCTCTCTATCTCTGTTTGTCTATAACGCACTTCAGCTGCTGTTATATGGCGTAATGTCATCATCTTTGATCCTCATTAACAATGATTTATAATAGAATTGTTTTTTTATCATAAATGTCATAACAGGCACTTTTTAGGAAATCATTGTTAATTGATCTCAAAAGCAATTTGCAACAATTATGTTAATCCCGTTTTTCTCTTTTATGCAGTTTTTTGCTGGGCCGATTTTTCGTCTGACCCATTTAACTTTCGTCTTCAGAAACGGGATAAAGAGGTAGCGCCCAGAGGTCACTAAGCCGTGGCTAGCTGCTGAAGAAGTCAACCACTCGCCAGTCGTTTGAGAGCAATTCGCCCGACGTTAGCCGGATATGTTTGGAAATCATTAATGAGGACTAATCAGTTCAAGTGGAACAAAAAAATGTCCATGCTATCTCATTTTTGTTTTTAACAGCCGCAAAGTGATAGCGGCTATTAGTGGGGACATTGTGGCTTTTTGCAATTCAAAGAATTTGATTCGTATTTGATTGCTGTTTTTTTTAAGATCTGTTCACATACTTTAATGATTAATTGCTCTCGTAGACAAGCAATTATTTTAAACGTGTGTGTATTTTTTTGTGCAAAATTTTCGCTTGACAGTTTTGACATTTCGAGTGTCTTTTACGCCCCTGACTTTTTGCGTTTGAAGTGATCCAAAACTCTCTCAATAACATTGACGGCAATCTAATATTAAAAGTCAATTAAAAAATGCACCGAAATTAGTGCCATGTTTCACTTTAATTCTTAAAACCTCTAATGTGTATGTTTTAACCTCTAATGTGGTTATTTGAAGCCCACTATTCAACTTCTTAGTCCCATTTAGGCTCCCCCGACTGAAGCAGAATGCAATTGTTTAGAGCTCCATCTAGTGGTTCGAGAATTTTTTTTTTCGACGTTTAGTCGGTTATGTTTTTGAAGTCAAATTGGCGTAGTGATTTTGGTCACGCCGAAACAGGAAGCAGAGCGAAAAAGCGAGTGATTTTTTGTTCATATGCGGCACTTTCACTTCGATTTCTACTGTTTTTTGATTTTTTTGATCGGATTTTTTTAAATTAGTTTTTTCAATCTATTCATAGTTCATTCTGGCCCTAGTCTTTTTGTTTGAACCAAATTTCCTTTTCTTGTTGATGGTGTGTTTGTTCACATGCGGCCTTTTAACTATGATTTGCTGTTTTTTTGATTTTTTGATCTGATTTTTTTAGAAATAATTTTTCAATTCAATCATTGTCCGTCCAAGGACTAATCGTTTGTTTATTTAAAGAGAATTCGCTGAATTTTACATCAGGACTTGTGCTGCCGATTTTTTTCTCGTCCCCTCCATCGATGATTCTTGAATTTTGAAATTTCAGTATTCTTTACTGCTTTGCAGTTAAAATTATTGTGCGTGACGTTATTGGCTCTACTTTTAGGTCAATTGCTAGATTTACCTCACTAAAAAGAAGACTTCTGAACTCAACTACTGAACTTTAATTTTTATGAACATTTACTAGTTAAGGATCAATAGTGTGCAACTAAGTAGTGCCAGTTGTCTATGTCCTAGTTCTTGCCTTGAATTCTTGATACTGAATATTATAAGAGCTCTTTAATTGCTCTCAAACAAATTTTGTAGCCATTACATCAGATTTTTCATTTGACCAATTTTTCGTCTGACGCTTAAGACTTTTCGTCCTCAAAAACGGATAAACAGTTAGCGCCTAGCGGGCATTGGGTGCTCTTGGAGCCTTTCAGCTCAGTTTCAACTCAAACTGTTTTGGAGACTTATACTTTTGGTGCGAAGGGTGGACGGGAGGTTGAAGATACCCCCACTGTTATCTCCTGCATCTATTGCCCCCACCCCCGCCCCCACCGCGCTGTTTTCCCCTCCCCACCCCACTGTTGCCCACCCACTCCCTCTCCATCAATCCCCCAGTGCATCCCCCTCCCAGCCCTCCCCTCCCCACAGAAAACCCCAAACACCCTCCCCCTCCCCACTCCCCCCCCCCCCCGCCACCGTGGCTACGTTGGGTCAACTGTTCGCTAAAAACAAGCAATTTTATACTAATTTTTACAATTTTTGTTCACAAGCTTTTTGAATTTTTTTTGCCATTTTTTGAGTTCTTTCAGAACTATGTGTCAAAAAACCTCCTTTATGGTTTAGTACAATTCTACTGCATAGTTTCTAGTGGTTGTGGAATTGTTGCAACATTTTAACATCACGAAATTGAGCATTTTTTTTAACCAAACGTGCAATTTTTTTCAGTTTTCTTAATCTTCATTCTCCATTATTCAAGTTTTTAGAGACCCAGAGCCCAAAAACCTCCTAAGGATTTCATAATGTGTCACTAATAAAATTTTATTGGCCATGGAATAGTTTTAAATTTTTTAATATCACAGATTTTAGCAACTTTTTTTGTACAGTTTTCAATTTTTTTCAAGATTTTGAAAATTTTTTATCGGTTTTTAGATTTCTCCAGCCTTATGAGCAGAGGAACCTCCTCTGGGCCTTGACAAAAGGTTACTGTATAGTTTACAAATGTAATGGATTTTTGTTCAGGATTTCAACACCACGAATTTTAGCATTTTTTTTTTTACAAAACTTGCAATATTCTCCTCATTTTATATCACCTTTGCTGTTATTATTCAGGTTTTTCAGCATAACAGAAAATCTCCGTTAGTGTTCGATAATAAGTTACTGCAAAATATTTGGGCCATGGATTAGCTTTCAACTTTTTGTACCACCAATTTTAGCAGTTTTTTAATGCAACTTGCAATTCTTTTTTTTAAGTTTTTGAAATTTTTTGGCTTCTTTTTTGTTTTCTTCAGTCTCAAAAGCCACATAACCTCCTCTAGGGTTTGATTATAAGTTACTGCATAGCCTCTAAATGTAATGGAATATTTTTCAAGATTTGAAATTACCATTTTTGAAAACATTACCCTTTTTTTCAAGTTTTTTTTTAATCTTTTCAAATGTTTTGTCAGTTTTTCCGGCACCAGGGTCCTATTGACATCCTCCAAGGTTTGATGATAAGCTGTCGCATATTTTTTAGAGTTAATCGAATGGTTATCAATATTTTTTTGACTACAGCTTTAGCAAACTTTGAAAATTTTAATTTTTCTCTCAAATTTTCGGAAAATTGTTAGTATGATGAAAGTTTATGGATCTTTATGGGCCAGTGAAGCTTTTTAAAGCTTGAAATAGGTATACTGTATAGTCTCTTGAGACAATGAAATGGTTTTGAAGATTCTATACTTCATTTTAGCAAGATTTTGTTAAAATTTGCGATTGTTTTCAAAATTTTTGAATGGTTTTGTCCTTTTCTGAGTTTAACGACCATTACTGGCCAACGAAGCTTTTTAAGTCTTACAAATGGGTTATTTGACATAACACCATAGACAAAATTTTGGTTTTAAACATTTTCACAGCGAAATCTGGAAGCTTTTCTTATAAATTTTGCAATATTTTAATATCAGTTTTTATTTGATTTATTTACTAACGAGGCTAGAAAACTAAAGTAAGAGCTGAATCAAGTTAATGCTAGCGTCTCTAATCCGCGGCTAGCTACTGACGACGCCAACCGCTCGCCGGTCGTCTGAGAGCAAAATCGCTCGACATTAGTCGGTTATGTTTCCTTGTAGAGCTCATGTGTCTCAAAAAGTGACAGTCCGAATCTAACCTCAAAATTCTAGTGGTCTATTAAAGGACTCGTTGTTAATCACTCTATCTTGGAAGGCCAAAAACGTCTCTCGTTGCTATTTTCCGGCAATCTGCCGACTATGTTTGTACTCCCGTTTTTTGATCTTCAGCTACTTTGATAAGCACTACGGAAAATGCGAGTTCTTTTCGGCTTTTTTTTTGCCTTTCAACAGCTTGCGATAAATAGGCACTTGAACAGGCGGTTGCAATTTGACTACGGACTCTTGATATTGGTATTCCGCGTTCATAACACCCAACATTGTCACTGCATGCAACCAGGATTTCAGATTTACAAAAAGATTAATTTCATACTTTGTTTTCGCATTGCAGTGCCAAACTTTTTTTTGGCTCTGACTTGGATTTCAAAGTTTTAATGGAATTGCCCCGCAGCAGTATAAATTTTTAGTACAGTTTTCAGGAAATTAGCCGACAGATTTTTATTGCAGCACGTGAAATTATGAAACCACTAGTTGAGCTTCTGCTCTCAAATCAGTTATCTTTCTGGGCTAATTTTGAGTAGATTTTTACGGGGCAAATAATTTATTCCTCCGATCTAGCAATTATATCGTATTCGAGATATTTGCTAGGTTCCGAAAGGTGTGGAACAAATTTTTTGATTTTGACTTCCAGTATCATTGTCTCAATGTCCAGTATCAATGTTCCCAAAGGATCACCATGCTGCACTCCAGATTCTCTTTGAAGGGTTAATTTAAACAAAATGTATATTGTGAATAGCATACATTCGTTAGATGGGAATTCTGGGAATATATTCATTAGCGGTAGTCAAAAGCGGAAACCTTTTAACCGAATTAAATGCGTTCTTGCCATCAGATTGGTGTATCCTGTCTTTGCGATAGGAAGTCAATATTTTCTCGTAGCTTAGTTTTGCGAAAGAATAATTTATTTTGGCCTTCCGTTGGCTGCAACTGACTGCTGGAAGGAATCAAACCTGTTTTTTTTGCTATCATTCGGCTTCCATTCCTAGTCATTTCGCTGCCATTCGCCTCAGCACCTCGTTAAGTGCGATAGGACGAAGCCCATTTTTTCTGATAAGGCACTGAATGAAGCGCCACATAATGTTAGTGAAACAAATTATTAAGAGTTCAGCGACCAACCAAAATATAAAACCGTGCTAAAATTTTGAGTTCAGTTTCCCATTGGCCAAGCGCGTGCACTGAACTGAATTTAAAAGATGCTCTGCGAACATTTTTGAAGAGCTTGCAGCAGTGATTATGTCGATAGTATCGAATTGTTCACAAAACCCGCCTGTTTTTTTTAAGTCTATTTATTGTTTATTATGTTCCGTAATGCTCAAAGTTATAGCTCAATTGGAAACATCAATACTGGTTGTTTTTGCTAAATTGCTGAGGGTAACTGCATCTATATGATGAATATTGCATAAGAACTTAGTCAACTGAACTGCAAATCGCTATTTTTGCACTGTTGTTTTGATTGTTAGTTGAGAGCACCGATGGTTCCGGAGATCAAGGGGGAAGGTGACGATGGCAACTTTGAGAAGTACGATGAGCCCCCTCTGGAACAGGCCAGTCAGTGTCTTTACGAGGAGGAGTTCAAAGAATTTTGATACTCTACAGTTTTTATACAGCATAGCTGCTCTCCTACAAGATGATCGATTCTTCCAAATCAAAGACAACTGTTTCATTTTCTCTCGTGAACCTGATTTTTGTTTTCATAAGCTCATGAGACAAAACTAATTCGTTTTTGGGTGGCGATTATGCGTTATGCAGCTTGTTCAACACTGGTGTGGTGTTGTACACATTGCAATAATTAGATTACTAAAAAATCGTGAAAAGTTGTTATATGATCACATCGCACCCTACTAAGGCAGGGGGTGGGGTAATAGTTTTTCAAGTAACTACCAGCCCACCAATCTCATGGGTTAGTTTTGCGACAAAAATGCTGTCATAACAAAGATATGTTCATAGCGAAGATTGTTGCTCACAATAGCGTTATGACAAAAACTATACAATGACACTTTAGCAATTTACTTTTGATGAATTTCAATTTTTTCTTGATATGCCGCTTTCGCGTTTTTCAAAACAATTATTTCTAAAAGATGGATTAATGTACATGTATGTCATTTGAGAGGAAAATCCAAGCGATAGGAAATTAACAGATGTTTGAACCTTTTGATAAGAAAAAACCGATAACCGCAAAAGTTCCAATACATACATAGCAACGGATTGTAAGCTTTTTTCGAGTGTATTGAAACACAAAATGTCGCACATGAAAACTGTTTAGGTCAATTTAGGGAAATTTTTTTTTTAAAAAGCAGAGAAAGAAGAACCTTTTCCGTTTGTGTCCCCTCGTACGTTATGCCCCCGTACGTTATGTACCCCTAGTTACATTACATGTATCCAAGAAAGAGTTGTTTCCTGTTCATGCAGCGTTTTCCATAGAGAAAAATAGAGAGAGAGCAGGAAAGCTGAATATGAAAAAATGTTCACTACGCGAGATTATTATTTCGTTCATATACGACAGTTTGAATGCTTTGTGTAAACTCATTTCTCTGCATCGAGCTGGTTTCACCAAGCTGAATCATAAGTTTTCAATGTGGTTTGTAGGAGTTTCAACCATTATTGGTAGATAATGGTCGTTTTGTCATATTTCTCCAGTTTTGCAAATACTCTGGTAATTTTGAAGAGTTTCTCATTCCTTTTTTAAATTTGTTTTTATGATCCTTGTATAATTTGAGAATCCTTGTCTAGTTTGGGTAAAATTTCTAATTTTATTGAAACACAAACGGGTGAACTGACTTTGGCAGCTTTTGTTACACGCCAAACAAGTTCTATACTTGAAACCTTTTTGAGCTAATTTAAAAAATAAATTCTGTGTTCATTCGACAACAACTTTAAAAACTTTCTTCTCTTTTTAGTTGCTGAGTGCTGTTACTGATGAAAATGTGGCATAGTTAACTAACTGGGTTTACAACTTTTTGGGTTTACTTTTTCGATGCTCTCTTTTCTTGGAGGGAAACGTATTTTATTTATTGGTATTGAGATAAGCTACATTTTCAAGGGTCTTTTGGTACAAAGAAATTTAATGCACCTCAAAAACGAACTGGTATTGTTTTTTTCTTTCTCTTTGCTCTGGTTTTTTAACCAGTTCAGGATCTTTTCTTGGTTCGTGGGAAAACATTAATTTACAAATTAGTATGAGTACTTTCTGTCGAAAGCCTTTTGTTTTGAATGCTGAAAGTTTGTGTTGAAATTACTTTTACTTCATAGGAAATTTTTTCAAACTCCTCTCGATCGAGGTCTGATGCAATTACTATAAACATGTGTTTCTTTTCACAAGAGGAGAAAAGTTATTCTACAGGTTTTTTAAGATGAAGAAGCATGGGACTTTAACAGTAGCTTAGTTTTAAATGTATAGTCATGAGGAATTGTTGCTAATATGTATTATGAAAAGGGAACTTTGAAAGTAAAAGGGTCATATGAAGTTTGACCAGTTAACATTGGCCTCCCTTCCCTTGTGTTTACCACCCGTACCCCCTTTCTCCTATCTGTACCATCTTACACCCGTCCTTAACCCTTTACCTGCCCAAAACTAAGTATCTCCAGCCACCCCCCCCCACCCCATACACACACACCTACCTAAAACCAACCCCCTTACCTACCTACACCCCCCCTCCCCCCCCCCCCCCCAAACACACACACACACACACACACAAACACACACACATGCACGTACTTACAACCCCCCACTCATATACGGCTCTCAATACCACCCCGCCCTAACCAGTTCCCTTCCCTAACCACCATCCCTGTCTAACACCCCCTACTCAACCTCTACACGCCACTTGCTCAACGCCTACCTATACTTACCCCCAACTGTAATACAAAAACATTGCCTGCCATTTTAGAAACGTTTTCTATGGTGTTTTAAGCAAACAATTTTGGGCTTTTTGTTAAATATTTTTTACTTAGTGTTACTTAATGTATTTCTTCGTTTTGTGTGATCCAAATATCTCTCCCGGTTTTAAGCAGTTGAACTCAAATAGTGGCAAATTACTAAAAGTCTGGGCTAACTCTCCGGTCCCCCTCCCACGACTGAAAAAAGGACTGCAAAAGCTTAAAGCTGCCTTTAAATGTTCCAGTGCAATTTTATACAATTTGACTTATTAGTTTTTTTCTTTTTCGAATTTCAACGTCAATTGCAAAAATTAATCTCGTGAAAGTTGAAGCCAATCACAGATGCGAACTTTTGGCGCATTGTTATTTAGTACAAAATAATTTAGTATAAATTTTAGTAGAATAAGATCTATGTTTTTATCGGCAATTGTTGACTCTGTCTTGTTTTTTCTCATAACAGATAAAGGGCCAACAGTTTATTTGAAATATTATAGTCAGACAAAATTCAATTTGTTTCGATTTTCAGATATTCCGCACACGTCGATCATCTAGTGGTTGACAAAAAAACTGGTTTTTATCCGACTGTCGTAAATTTGTTAATTTTTTTTATGTTAGTATCTTTATTTACTGGGATCAGCACGTGACATTTTCCGTTGTAGCCGACCGTTTTTTGGGGGAGGGGGGCTGTATGCCTTATGACTGCGAATGGGGTCTATGATTGACCTGGGTCAGCTTAGATTTTTTAAATTTAATAGCCTTCAATTCAGAAGTTGAGTTCTGTATAATTGGGTAATCTACTTTATTTTCCGATAGCAATGATAACACTTTTTGATGCTTGAAACAAAGACAGGTAATTTCATTTTACATTTTATGTTTTATTACGAATTTCAATCCAATTGGCCGTCAAGGACAGGTATTATCAAACAATCCTCCGGTTTTGTTTTATTCATAGCGGCCCAATTTTGTTGGGGAGAAACATTACGCTCAGCCGTTCTTTTCAATCTACGTAGCCGATCTGTATCTTTGATAGGCGATCATACGAATGTCGTCAATTTTCGTTGGAATTATTTATGAGTTTCGTTTTTTTTCAGTTAGAGGTTTGATTTTTTTAACTACCATTCTCGTTTTTTATTCATTCTTAAGGACAAATTCGTTCACATTTAGCTTATTTTGATAACAAACTAGACAATTAATTATCATTATTTCAATAACAATTGGATCTCACACTTTATTGAATTGCGTGACTCAAGTTCTTAAAACTTTGTTCGGAAAAACTAGCGCAAATAAAAAAATATTTAAAGTTTATGAGCTCTCATTATTTTCCCACATATAGCAGGTTTTTCTCAATGCATCTAAAGTAGTTTTTTTGGAAATTAAAAGTTTCAACAGGCATATTTTAAAAATTATCTTTTTGATGTTTCGTTTGCGATTTGATGTTTTCTTGTTCCTATTTATCCCATCTTCAATTTTTGTTGTAGAACAAAATTATCTAGTCTCAAATTAACAAATCAGAGATTATTCAATTCCTTGTCAGCTTCATCATGAGAGAAATCCAAACAAAATTTCAAAAAATTTTTGCGATGTTTTTCGAATTTTTAACAATGCAGATCATCTATTAAATTGTTTTACAAGATGTTTCTTCATTTGAGATCTTTGTGATTTAATCTCAAATGAAAAGTATATAAACAGTTTAAATTTCTAGTTTGAAATGTTTCAAAAATTTATCAAGAAATCGAAACCGTTCTGAATTTGATTTCTTGATAGATTGCAATTTACACTGTTTATTTAGGTTTCATTTGAAATGAAATCACATAGTGTGCTACTTCATATTTCATTTAATAAACAAAAAAGTCCCCTAATCAAAGTTTTAAATTTTTCTGACGTATTGTTTACATCTACGAAATAGTCTTTACGCCATATGAAAAGCCTATAAACTGTGGGAAAAAGCTACTTTGTTTTCAAAAGAGGATACGAGAGTACGATTTCAAATAATGAGCACTTAACCATGTTTCTTACTCCACTAGCAGAGAAACAAATTGTTTTTTAAAGGCTTCAGATTCTATTTCTTCTGTTGAATCCTAGTTTTTAACTAGAATCTTTGTACTTAAAAGCCGTAAATTTACACTTTTGATTGCTTTGCCCGTTATTGGTACCACTTGCAGAAAGCTCTCAATTCTTATAACAAAGCAAAACAAAGTTAGAAAAAATTTATTTGAAATAGTCTACAATGGGTTGCATCTGCGGCACAAAAAATATATTCTAAGTAAATTCTAAGTGCTGATGCATTTTCTTAAAACATCAAACTTTCACAATAAATTTATTTTAAATTCTAAGCAAACACGCAATCACATATGCTTTAGGTTACGTGCTATTGAGACTTCGGTTCCACTTGAAGAAACAAGATAGTGATCTTAATTTGTGTAGCTTTTTAGTTAAACCTATGAAGGTTTTGAGAGATCAAAACTCAGTTTACACAATAGTTTTTAGAAGAAAATGACTCGATTTATCCCATTAAAAATATGCATTCCTCCTTATCTCATTTTGTGTTTGTGAAACAATTTAAAACATAACCGACTAACGTCGGGTGACTTGCTCTCAAACGACAGGTGAGTGGTTGGCTTTGTCAGTAGATAGCCACGGTTAAGTGAGGCTAGCTTTAGCATGATTCGACTCTTCAACTATTAATTTTCTAGCCTCTTTAGTTAATAAATCAAATTAAAACTGATTTTAAAAGTTTGCAGAACAATGCACAAATTAGTCGAAAGGCTTCCAGTTTTCGCAGTGAAAATGTTCAAAACTATTTTTTGTCTCTGGAGTTATGTTAAGTAACCCATCTGCAATACTTGAAAAGCTTAGTTGGCCAGTAATGATCGTTAAACTCAGAAAAGGACACAAATATTCAAAATTTTGAATAGAATAGCAAATTTTAAAAAAATCTTGCGGTAATTCAGGTTACTAAAATGTTTGAAACCATTCAATTGTCTCAAGAGACTATCCAATATCCCTATTTCAAGCTTTAAATAGTTTCACTGGCTCATAAAGATCCATTAAATTGGAACATAATATTTTTCCGTAAATTTGAAATAAATTTTGCCAAAAATTTGCTAAAGCTGGAATACTTAAAATATTGAAAACCTTTCCATTAACTCTAGAAACTATTCAACAGCTTATCAGCAAGCCTTGGAGGAGGTTTCTAGGACCCCGGTGCCGGAAGAATGATAAAAAAAATTCAAAAAGATTCAAAAAACTTGAAAAAATTGCAATTATTTTTTTAAAAAGCTGATATTAAAATCTTGAAAAAGATCTAGTTATATTACAAGCTTAACTTTCATTACATCTAGAAGCTATGCATTAACCCTAGAAGACGTTATGTGGCTCTTAATGCTGGAGAAACCTAAAAAAAACAGAAATTTTAAACTTAAAAAAACTTGCAAGTTGCTTAAAAAAGCCTGCTAAAATTTGTGATAATTAAAGTTAAAAACTAATATATGGCCAGAAAACACTTTCCTGTAACTTAATGTCAAACCCTAACGGAGATTTTTTTGCAAAGTTTTGTAAAATGCTAAAATTTGTGCTGTTGAAATATTGGAAAACATTTCATTTAAATTTCAAACTTAACCTATTCTCAAACTCTAGAGGAGCTTCTGTGGTTCTCTAGGATAGAAAAACGTAAAACATGACAAAAAATTTCAAAAAAATTGCTAAAAGTAGTGATAATAAAAAGTTGAAAACTAATCCATGGCCAAAAATTATGCTCCAGCAATTTAAAGTCAAAAACCCTTGGAGATTCTCTGACTCCGAGGCTAAAAAAACCTGAATATTGACAGCAAATGCCAAAAAATTGAAGAAAATAGCAAGTTTTGTCAAAAATATGCTAATATTCGTGACAGTAATATCTTGGTAAGAAACTAAAAAACATTCTATTACATCTTAAACTATGCAGTAACCTATTAAAAACCCTAGAGGAATTTCCTTGACACCTGCGGCTGATAGAACTCAAAAATGACAAACATTTTTAAAAAGCTTGAAAAAAATTGAAAATTAGCATAAAATTGCGTGTTTTTAGCGATCGGTTGTTCGAACGTAGCCACGGTGGGGGGTGGTGCACTGTGAGGTCTGATGGAGAGGGAGGGTGTGGGCAACAGTGGGATGGGTTGAAAAGCGCGGTGCGGGGGGGGGGGGGTTGGGCGCAATAGTGCCGGGGGGTCAACAATGGTGGTGTTTTCAACCCTTCCTCTCTTCCGCCCTTCACACAGGTAAAACAGTTTGAGCTGAAAAGCTCTAAAAGCACTTAATGCCCGCTGGGCACTACCTGTTTATCCCGTTTTTGCGGACGAAAAGTCAAAAGCGTCATACGAAAAGTCGATCAAGCGAAAAATCGGTTCCATTCTGCCAATTGCTTTGTATTGGGCCTATCAGGATTGCATGTTCCCAGTTTCTGTATTTGTCGTGGTCGATAACACGGGTCAAGGAATTCAAAAAGTTGAATTTTAAATTAAGTTTTGTACCGAAAATATACAAAAAATAGCTTGTGCTTATAGTGGTAATCTATGCGAAAATAAACAGAAAATTTAGATAAGCTAAAAATATTTTACATGATTGGTATGTGATCTTATTAGATCTTAACTCCGAATCCCGGAGGTGATTTTCTATTTTTATCAACATTTCATGAGAATCATATATCATTTGGGTACAATCGAGTTCATTAATTGGAGGTCAGTGGATGTTTGGATCAGGTTTCTGTTGGTGGGAGAATTTACTTCTGACATATGATTGATAGGTCAATAAGTTAATGATAGCGCCAAAACAAAATTAGAATTGAGTTTAGTTTTGTGGCTATTACTTATCGACACAGCAATAAAGTTCGTCAGGTAAGTTCTTCTTTCGTTCTTTGAAACTTTATTAAAAAAAACTGCTAAGTTTCTTGATGTTTCTTTGAAACCATCACATCCTCCCTCCTTTTTTAAGCAAGTTTGTGGGTATAGGTTTCCAAATCTGTCGGGTTGTTTTCTGTTTCTTGTTGATGTTCGTGAAGGCTCTGAGGTTTCGGGTTGTTGGTGCTCTGCAGATGATGTGGCTGCAGAAGCTTCATCTTGAAGTGAAGGTCCCACATCTGTGTTCTGAAGTTGTTGTTCCGATTGAGATATGGTCTCCTCCACTGCCAGTTCAGTTTTCACATTGTCCTCGTCTAGTCGCACAGTTTGGTTGTTGCTCACTAGAATAGTCCGTGCTGAGTTTCGGGCTGTATAAAAGATGTGTTCAAGCCCTTCCTGATGATGAAAGTAGCAGGAACTGTCTTTGTCTTTTTGTTGGCCTTGAATAGATTGGGTTCGCACAGGTCGAAATCTGCTATTACTGGTAGTCTCACTCTGCGTCCCAGCAAGAGTTCAACTGGAGTTTTTCCCCTCGTCTTTGAGTGTTGCGATGTGTCATCAGTGCCCTTTGCAGGAATGCTCCAAATGACACATTAAGGTTTGGACTCCACGCCTGAAGTGCCCGCTTCACTGTCTGAACTGCATTTTCAGCTAGTCCTTTAGCTTTTGGATGATAGACGCTGATTCCATATTCTTAATTCCCAGTGATTCACACCACTGTTTAAGGTCACCACTCACAAATTCAGGACCAATATCAGATACTAAAGTTTTTGGTATTCCGAATCTTGCAAAGATTTGACTAAGATATATTTTAACTGTTTCTGATGTTCTATTTGTCGCGGGGAAGGCTTCTGTCCAATCAGAACTTGTGTCCACAATTACTAAGATATTGCCTTGGTCCTTAACATAACCCCAGTCCATGTGGAGCCGTTCCCAAACGTCGGCTTCTGGCCACGTAGTTTTTCCCAGGCTAGGCCTGTTCATTTGACATTTCTTACATTTACTAACAAAGTGTTGAACCTCTTGGGTAATGCCAGGCCACCATGCTACCATTCTGACTGATGCCTCAGTTGCATTCTTCCCGGGATGTGTCTCATGCGCTTTTGCCAAAACCAAGTGTCGTAGTTTGGGTGGAAGGAAAGGAACAATACCTCTGAAGATGATTCCTTTATGTAAATTAAGTGCATCTTTCTGTTGTTCGAATACTTTCTCCACTTCTGAACATTGTTTCCAATTGCCGCCTTTGATTCGTTTCATTATGTCCTGGAAAAGTCTGTTTGTTCCAAGTTCAGTTTTGATTTCTGCTTGGGTCAACAAATCACTTTGAGCGAAGTAGATGTTATTGATTGCGAAGCACACTCGATCGTTGTCCGATTCGTCTTCGTCAAAATCTATTCTGCTCAAAGCATCTGCATGGGTTATCTGCTCTCCTGGTGTGTACTTCAACTCATAGTCGAAACCCATTAGAGCTATTGTCCATCTTGTGATTCTCGCTGATGCTGTCTTCGGGATCTCCTCGTCTGGTGCAAAGAGATATTTGAGTGGTTTGTGGTCAGTCTGTAGGGTAACTCGTCTTCCATGAAGGAATTGCTTGTCTTGTGACCACAAACACAATTGCCAGTGCTTCCCGGTCTATGTTCGATTAGTTTTGCTCCGCTGAAGTCAATTTTCTCGATACATATGACTGGATTTCCTTCTTGCGAAAGAACCCCGCCAATGGCCTTTTCAGAGGCGGCAGTAGTAACTGTTGCTTCTTTTTGTAGACTATATGGCTGTACTAGTGGGTTAGCACTTAATTCATTTTTTGTCTTCAAAGGCTTTTTGTTGCATTTTGCCCCACGAGAAATCGCTATTTCTCATGTTATTTAAGGGTAGCATTTTTGTTGCAAAATCAAGAATCATTCTTCCGTAAAAATTAGCTAGCCCAACAAATGATTCGAGTTGTTTGTTGTTAGTTGGTGCTTTTGCATTTTTTATTTTTACAACAAGTTTGGGATCTGGTGCTATTCCCTCCTTTGAATTGGAATATCCCAAAAAGCTAAAGCTATCGGCTGGTTTTGAGTTAGATTTTCTCTCATTAATAGGAAAAAATTTTCTCACGTAGTCGACTCTTCACAGCAAGCATTCTCTTGTCGAACTGCTCCTTGGTAGTTCCATACAGCAAAACATCGTCTTGAAAGATCACAACACGTTTGATTTCTTTGAGTGTTGATTCGATGCAATTCTGGAAGATTGCAGAAGAGTTTTTCAATCCCTGAGGTAGTCGGCACATCTCCCTGAGATGTGCTGATTGTGCATATATCTTTTGCTTCTTCGTCAAGTTCAATTTGATAGTAGGCATCTGAGAGGTCAATTTTGCCGAAGTATGAGGCCCCATGTAGGTTGTGGAAGATCGTCTCCATGTCTGGTATTGGGTAGTCCTCATCCATGACCTTGCCCTTGATGTGCACTTTCAAGTCCACCCAAATTCTCAGTTCTCCACTCTTCTTTCCCTGTCACGTCACTGGAGATGCATTAGTGACTCCTCCTGGCTGTACCGGTTCAAGCACTGCTAGTTGTTTTTGCGTGAACATGCTCCTGTTCCACTCAACGTCACAAGTAAGTGATCCCAGAAGCGTTAATTGATGACCATAATAAGCTTCGAGATGTCTTATCTTACCATCCAACTGAGGTTTACCAAGCTCAGTCCATATTTTTGATGATATCACTGTGCCATCTGCACCTGTGCCTACCTGCATTTTTACTTTGCAGTTATTTATGAGATATATTCCCATGTCACCGACATGATAAAGATTTGTTCTTTAGTATAAAACATTCCCATCTCCGATGCTGGAGATGCTTTCTCTGAAAAAAACATTTTCTTCTTCGCAAAAGTTATTCTGTTTATTTTACTTACATGAATTTGGTTGGGGTTTGCTTCTACACACTTTTGAGAAGTGTCCCACCTTTTCACAGGTGTTGCATTTTTTTTAGCACCGGACAGGGTCTACTAGAGTGTGGCTTACCTCCACACCTAGTGCACATGCTGCTGATTTTATTAGCCGTAATTTTTTCATTTGGTTTTCGAAAGGTCTTTTTGAAGTTGAACCCAACATCTTCTTTCACAGCAAAGGGTTTATTACCTGATGAAGAACTTCCAAAAGCCATTGCTTGACTTCTGAACTGTAAGCTCTCGGTCATTTCAGTAACCGACATTGCTGGTTTTGCTTTAATACCGTCTAGTAGTCTAAGTTTTGCTTCAGGGTCCCTCAAACCTGAGATAAACTATATTTTTACCAACTCCTCATCGGGGTTGGCCGCTGTTTTTAGTTTTTCGAAGTCACAATAGCGTGCTTCTTCTCTAAGACGTGCCAAGAAGTCGTCGTTTGACTCCCCTACACCTTGTATTACGGACAGAAGTTTAGTCCTTTCTGCCGTTACTACTCTCTCTTTAGGAGAAATATAATTTTGAATCGCCAATCTGATGTCTTTATACGGAGTATCTATCAAATTCCTAGGACTCATTAGGCTCCTAAGTTGAATAATTGCATCTTGCCGGCACATACTAAGGAAGAGATTGGTTACCTGTAGGTCCTGTACAGTACCATCGGTGTTAACCTTGTCCTCTTTCTTCTCTGCGCGATATTTCGCCATTAAAGACAATCCACGCAATAGCTGATTCTGCGTTCTGTAGATCCAAAATTTGTCTGTCTGTAGCTGGTCTGGACACCATTGTCGTGGTCGATAACACGGGTCAAAGAATTCAATAAGTTGAATTTTAAATCAATTTTTGAACTGAAAATATACAAAAATTAGATTGTGTTTATAGGGGTTATCTATGCGAAAATATACAGAGAAAATTTAGATTAGCTAAAAATATTTTACATGATTGGTATGTGATTAGATCTTAACTCCGAATCCCGGAGGTGATTTTCTATTTTCATCAACATTTCATGAGAATCATATATGGCTTGGGTACAATCGAGTTCATTAGTTGGAGGTCGGTGGATGTTTGAATCAGGTTTCTGTTGGTGGGTTTACTTCTGACATATGATTGATAGGTCAATAAGATAATGATAGCGCCAAATTAAAATTAGAATTGAGTTTAGTTTTAAGGCTATTACTTATCGACACAGCAATAAAGTTCGTCATGTAAGTTCTTCTTTCGTTCTTTGAAACTTTAGTAAAAAAAACTTAAGTTTCTTGATGTTTCTTTGAAACCATCACAGTATTTTTTTTAAAAAATTGAAACATTGATTGCAACTTTTCAGAGAAATAAATTACCCAGAATTCTTAATGACTGGTTTTAGACTTTTTGTAGGGTGCCTGTATTTGGACTATTTTCATAAATAATCTAATGCCCGCGCACGTATAACTCGTCGCGAGCGAACAGCAATCAGTAGATACGCATTAAAAGGCATCATAATCTTACTGAGTCATCACTTTCAATTTTACAAATCCTATCGCCAAATTTTCTCAAAAAACTTTGCCTCAAAGGTTAGGATTTTTAAAGCAAAAACTAAGCTTCACGCTTGTCAATAACAAAAGCTCGACCACCTTCTTTTGTGCAAATATAACTACTAAATTCAAATCCAAGTTTTTGAGTCACTATCGGCTATTTTAATGTTTTCATTTTTCTTCTGGAAGACACTGCTATCTCTAGTTTTACATAAACATATCAAACAAAAGGGGGCAAAATATACTTCAGCGATACTCTTCCAGTTTTTATTTCTTTCCCAAACTTTTTTTATAGTATCCATGAGCTAAATTTAGAGTTGAGATTGTTCATTTTTTACAATACTGTTCAAGCTCTGATTTCTTATGACAATTTTTAATTGAGAATTTGAAAAAGCGGAACTTGCAGGAAATGATTTTTTCCAAAAACCACTTTATTGCTCTCTCAGAATAATCTCTGAACGAACTCCAACTTCTAATCTCTTGCTTTCTAAATTTGTACACATCCACTGATCAGAAAATTTGTCTAACAATTTATTTTGAAAGAGGCACAAAAATGCTAAAGATACTAAATGCCTATATCCAAATTCAAAATAAATGTCCTCAAAGTCTGAAACCGAAATCAGAATTGAGTTAGTTGAAGAAAATTGCTAAAATAAATGTTAAGATATTTTTGGCGCATATTGGGCCAGCCAAATGGAGTAAGTAATCATAGTAATTAATACTTTCTACAACATAAAAATATATACATAAACGAAAATTCATTCAGATTAATCAATTTTAAAACGATTGCATCGAGACATGCCGCGGTTGATACAAATTGCTATACAACTAGCTTTAAACTATCCACTACATTACACTGATACTGTCTAAGGGGTTGACAGAGGGTCAAAAATATGGGCGAAAGGATAAAAAGCAAAAAGATGAATTTTTTAGGGCAAAATACGACCACAGCAGGGATTGTTCTAAAAAAACAAGCACTACGACAAAAACCAAACTTATCCTCAATGCATTTTTGCTCAAGGCAAAATTATCAAGTTTTTGCCCAAAATGTGAGCATAATACATTTGGCATTGCCCAAAACTGTGGTAGTCAGCGTGTAAGCCATTAGCTGTGTCCGCTTGATTAGTTAGCTAGTTAACCAGGTAATCCTCTAAGAAGTCATCGCATTCAGAAACTTGATAGTGTGGACCTCAACTTAAAATTTGCTTCAAAAACCTGTTAAAATTTGTGATAATAAAAGTTGAAACTAATCTTTGGCCAAAAAACATTTTTCAGTAACTCAATTTTAGCCAAGTTTTTTGGTACAAATTTTCTGAAAAACTTGAATAATGACAATAAATGTCAAATATAAAATTGAAAAAAAAATAAAAGTTTTGTAAAAATTCCATAAGTCGTGGTGTCGAAATCTTGAAAAACATTTCATTACATCTTGAAACTATGCAATAACCTATTGTAGAACCCTAGATGGGGTTCTGTGGGTCTCGAGGATAGAAAAACAAAAAAAAACATGACAAAAAATTTCAAAGAAATTGCTAAATGTAGTGATAATAAAAAGTTAAAAACTAATCCATAGCCATTCAGATTAATCAATTTTAAAACTATTGCATCGAGACATGCCGGAGTTGATGCAAATTGTTATACAACTAGCTTTAAACATTTCACTACATTACACTGATACTATCTAGGGGGTTAAGACAAGGGGTAGACGAAAAAATGGGCAAATAGATAAAAAGTAAAAAAATAATCTCTTTTAGGGCAAAATACGACCACAGCAGGGAATTTTCTCAAAAAAAGAAGCAATTCGACAAAAACCAAATTTACTCTCGATGTATTCTTGCTCACAAAGCAGAATTATCCATTTTTTGCCAAAATATGAGCATAGTACATTTGGTAGTGCCCAAAAAGTGTGGCAGACACTGTAAAAGCAATTAGCTGTGACCACTTGATTAGTTAGCTAGTTAACCAGGTAATCCTCTAAGAATTCATCGCACTCACAAACCTGATAGTGTGGTCCTTAGCTTAAAATTTGCTGCAAAAACCTGCTAAAATTTGAGATAAAACTTGAAAATTAATCTGTGGCCAAAAACATTTTTCATTAACTTATTATCAAACCCTAACGGAGATTTTTTGCAAAAATTTTCTGTATAAATTTTCTGAAAAACCTGAGTAATGAAAACAAATGTCAAAAATAAAATTCAAAGAAAACTGCAAGTTTTGTAAAAAATGCTTAAATTCGTGTTGTCAAAATCTTGAAAAACATTTCATTACATCTTGAAATTATATAATAACCTAATGTAAAATCCTAGATGAGGTTCTGTGGGTCTCGAGGATAGAAAAACGTAAAACATGACAAAAACAATTGCTTGTTGACCACAAACACAATTGCCAGTGCTTCCCGGTCTATGTTCGATTAGTTTTGCTCCGCTGAAGTCAATTTTCTCGATACATATGACTGGATTTCCTTCTTGCGAAAGAACCCCGCCAATGGCCTTTTCAGAGGCGGCAGTAGTAACTGTTGCTTCTTTTTGTAGACTATATGGCTGTACTAGTGGGTTAGCACTTAATTCATTTTTTGTCTTCAAAGGCTTTTTGTTGCATTTTGCCCCACGAGAAATCGCTATTTCTCATGTTATTTAAGGGTAGCATTTTTGTTGCAAAATCAAGAATCATTCTTCCGTAAAAATTAGCTAGCCCAACAAATGATTCGAGTTGTTTGTTGTTAGTTGGTGCTTTTGCATTTTTTATTTTTACAACAAGTTTGGGATCTGGTGCTATTCCCTCCTTTGAATTGGAATATCCCAAAAAGCTAAAGCTATCGGCTGGTTTTGAGTTAGATTTTCTCTCATTAATAGGAAAAAATTTTCTCACGTAGTCGACTCTTCACAGCAAGCATTCTCTTGTCGAACTGCTCCTTGGTAGTTCCATACAGCAAAACATCGTCTTGAAAGATCACAACACGTTTGATTTCTTTGAGTGTTGATTCGATGCAATTCTGGAAGATTGCAGAAGAGTTTTTCAATCCCTGAGGTAGTCGGCACATCTCCCTGAGATGTGCTGATTGTGCATATATCTTTTGCTTCTTCGTCAAGTTCAATTTGATAGTAGGCATCTGAGAGGTCAATTTTGCCGAAGTATGAGGCCCCATGTAGGTTGTGGAAGATCGTCTCCATGTCTGGTATTGGGTAGTCCTCATCCATGACCTTGCCCTTGATGTGCACTTTCAAGTCCACCCAAATTCTCAGTTCTCCACTCTTCTTTCCCTGTCACGTCACTGGAGATGCATTAGTGACTCCTCCTGGCTGTACCGGTTCAAGCACTGCTAGTTGTTTTTGCGTGAACATGCTCCTGTTCCACTCAACGTCACAAGTAAGTGATCCCAGAAGCGTTAATTGATGACCATAATAAGCTTCGAGATGTCTTATCTTACCATCCAACTGAGGTTTACCAAGCTCAGTCCATATTTTTGATGATATCACTGTGCCATCTGCACCTGTGCCTACCTGCATTTTTACTTTGCAGTTATTTATGAGATATATTCCCATGTCACCGACATGATAAAGATTTGTTCTTTAGTATAAAACATTCCCATCTCCGATGCTGGAGATGCTTTCTCTGAAAAAAACATTTTCTTCTTCGCAAAAGTTATTCTGTTTATTTTACTTACATGAATTTGGTTGGGGTTTGCTTCTACACACTTTTGAGAAGTGTCCCACCTTTTCACAGGTGTTGCATTTTTTTTAGCACCGGACAGGGTCTACTAGAGTGTGGCTTACCTCCACACCTAGTGCACATGCTGCTGATTTTATTAGCCGTAATTTTTTCATTTGGTTTTCGAAAGGTCTTTTTGAAGTTGAACCCAACATCTTCTTTCACAGCAAAGGGTTTATTACCTGATGAAGAACTTCCAAAAGCCATTGCTTGACTTCTGAACTGTAAGCTCTCGGTCATTTCAGTAACCGACATTGCTGGTTTTGCTTTAATACCGTCTAGTAGTCTAAGTTTTGCTTCAGGGTCCCTCAAACCTGAGATAAACTATATTTTTACCAACTCCTCATCGGGGTTGGCCGCTGTTTTTAGTTTTTCGAAGTCACAATAGCGTGCTTCTTCTCTAAGACGTGCCAAGAAGTCGTCGTTTGACTCCCCTACACCTTGTATTACGGACAGAAGTTTAGTCCTTTCTGCCGTTACTACTCTCTCTTTAGGAGAAATATAATTTTGAATCGCCAATCTGATGTCTTTATACGGAGTATCTATCAAATTCCTAGGACTCATTAGGCTCCTAAGTTGAATAATTGCATCTTGCCGGCACATACTAAGGAAGAGATTGGTTACCTGTAGGTCCTGTACAGTACCATCGGTGTTAACCTTGTCCTCTTTCTTCTCTGCGCGATATTTCGCCATTAAAGACAATCCACGCAATAGCTGATTCTGCGTTCTGTAGATCCAAAATTTGTCTGTCTGTAGCTGGTCTGGACACCATTGTCGTGGTCGATAACACGGGTCAAAGAATTCAATAAGTTGAATTTTAAATCAATTTTTGAACTGAAAATATACAAAAATTAGATTGTGTTTATAGGGGTTATCTATGCGAAAATATACAGAGAAAATTTAGATTAGCTAAAAATATTTTACATGATTGGTATGTGATTAGATCTTAACTCCGAATCCCGGAGGTGATTTTCTATTTTCATCAACATTTCATGAGAATCATATATGGCTTGGGTACAATCGAGTTCATTAGTTGGAGGTCGGTGGATGTTTGAATCAGGTTTCTGTTGGTGGGTTTACTTCTGACATATGATTGATAGGTCAATAAGATAATGATAGCGCCAAATTAAAATTAGAATTGAGTTTAGTTTTAAGGCTATTACTTATCGACACAGCAATAAAGTTCGTCATGTAAGTTCTTCTTTCGTTCTTTGAAACTTTAGTAAAAAAAACTTAAGTTTCTTGATGTTTCTTTGAAACCATCACAGTATTTTTTTTAAAAAATTGAAACATTGATTGCAACTTTTCAGAGAAATAAATTACCCAGAATTCTTAATGACTGGTTTTAGACTTTTTGTAGGGTGCCTGTATTTGGACTATTTTCATAAATAATCTAATGCCCGCGCACGTATAACTCGTCGCGAGCGAACAGCAATCAGTAGATACGCATTAAAAGGCATCATAATCTTACTGAGTCATCACTTTCAATTTTACAAATCCTATCGCCAAATTTTCTCAAAAAACTTTGCCTCAAAGGTTAGGATTTTTAAAGCAAAAACTAAGCTTCACGCTTGTCAATAACAAAAGCTCGACCACCTTCTTTTGTGCAAATATAACTACTAAATTCAAATCCAAGTTTTTGAGTCACTATCGGCTATTTTAATGTTTTCATTTTTCTTCTGGAAGACACTGCTATCTCTAGTTTTACATAAACATATCAAACAAAAGGGGGCAAAATATACTTCAGCGATACTCTTCCAGTTTTTATTTCTTTCCCAAACTTTTTTTATAGTATCCATGAGCTAAATTTAGAGTTGAGATTGTTCATTTTTTACAATACTGTTCAAGCTCTGATTTCTTATGACAATTTTTAATTGAGAATTTGAAAAAGCGGAACTTGCAGGAAATGATTTTTTCCAAAAACCACTTTATTGCTCTCTCAGAATAATCTCTGAACGAACTCCAACTTCTAATCTCTTGCTTTCTAAATTTGTACACATCCACTGATCAGAAAATTTGTCTAACAATTTATTTTGAAAGAGGCACAAAAATGCTAAAGATACTAAATGCCTATATCCAAATTCAAAATAAATGTCCTCAAAGTCTGAAACCGAAATCAGAATTGAGTTAGTTGAAGAAAATTGCTAAAATAAATGTTAAGATATTTTTGGCGCATATTGGGCCAGCCAAATGGAGTAAGTAATCATAGTAATTAATACTTTCTACAACATAAAAATATATACATAAACGAAAATTCATTCAGATTAATCAATTTTAAAACGATTGCATCGAGACATGCCGCGGTTGATACAAATTGCTATACAACTAGCTTTAAACTATCCACTACATTACACTGATACTGTCTAAGGGGTTGACAGAGGGTCAAAAATATGGGCGAAAGGATAAAAAGCAAAAAGATGAATTTTTTAGGGCAAAATACGACCACAGCAGGGATTGTTCTAAAAAAACAAGCACTACGACAAAAACCAAACTTATCCTCAATGCATTTTTGCTCAAGGCAAAATTATCAAGTTTTTGCCCAAAATGTGAGCATAATACATTTGGCATTGCCCAAAACTGTGGTAGTCAGCGTGTAAGCCATTAGCTGTGTCCGCTTGATTAGTTAGCTAGTTAACCAGGTAATCCTCTAAGAAGTCATCGCATTCAGAAACTTGATAGTGTGGACCTCAACTTAAAATTTGCTTCAAAAACCTGTTAAAATTTGTGATAATAAAAGTTGAAACTAATCTTTGGCCAAAAAACATTTTTCAGTAACTCAATTTTAGCCAAGTTTTTTGGTACAAATTTTCTGAAAAACTTGAATAATGACAATAAATGTCAAATATAAAATTGAAAAAAAAATAAAAGTTTTGTAAAAATTCCATAAGTCGTGGTGTCGAAATCTTGAAAAACATTTCATTACATCTTGAAACTATGCAATAACCTATTGTAGAACCCTAGATGGGGTTCTGTGGGTCTCGAGGATAGAAAAACAAAAAAAAACATGACAAAAAATTTCAAAGAAATTGCTAAATGTAGTGATAATAAAAAGTTAAAAACTAATCCATAGCCATTCAGATTAATCAATTTTAAAACTATTGCATCGAGACATGCCGGAGTTGATGCAAATTGTTATACAACTAGCTTTAAACATTTCACTACATTACACTGATACTATCTAGGGGGTTAAGACAAGGGGTAGACGAAAAAATGGGCAAATAGATAAAAAGTAAAAAAATAATCTCTTTTAGGGCAAAATACGACCACAGCAGGGAATTTTCTCAAAAAAAGAAGCAATTCGACAAAAACCAAATTTACTCTCGATGTATTCTTGCTCACAAAGCAGAATTATCCATTTTTTGCCAAAATATGAGCATAGTACATTTGGTAGTGCCCAAAAAGTGTGGCAGACACTGTAAAAGCAATTAGCTGTGACCACTTGATTAGTTAGCTAGTTAACCAGGTAATCCTCTAAGAATTCATCGCACTCACAAACCTGATAGTGTGGTCCTTAGCTTAAAATTTGCTGCAAAAACCTGCTAAAATTTGAGATAAAACTTGAAAATTAATCTGTGGCCAAAAACATTTTTCATTAACTTATTATCAAACCCTAACGGAGATTTTTTGCAAAAATTTTCTGTATAAATTTTCTGAAAAACCTGAGTAATGAAAACAAATGTCAAAAATAAAATTCAAAGAAAACTGCAAGTTTTGTAAAAAATGCTTAAATTCGTGTTGTCAAAATCTTGAAAAACATTTCATTACATCTTGAAATTATATAATAACCTAATGTAAAATCCTAGATGAGGTTCTGTGGGTCTCGAGGATAGAAAAACGTAAAACATGACAAAAACTTGAAAATTGAACAGAAAAAATTGAAAATTAGTATAAAATTGCGTGTTTTTAGCGATCGGTTGATCGAACGTAGCCACGGTGGGGGGTGGTGCACTGTGAGGTCTGATGGAGAGGGAGGGTGTGGGCAACAGTGGGATGGGTTGAAAAGCGCGGTGCGGGGGGTTGGGCGCAATAGTGCCGGGGGGTCAACAATGGTGGTGTTTTCAACCCTTCCTCTCTTCCGCCCTTCACACAAGTAAAACAGTTTGAGCTGAAAGGCTCTAAGAGCACTTAATGCCCGCTGGTCGCTACCTGTTTATCCCGTTTATGAGGACGAAAAGTCAAACGCTTCAGACGAAAAATCGTTCAAGCGAAAAATCGTTTCCATTCAGCAAATTGCTTTGTAGTGTGTTTATCAGGATTGCATGTTCCCAGTTTCTGCAATTTTTTCAAAATGAAACATTGATTGCAAATTTTCGGAGAAACAAATTACCCAGAAATCTTAATGGCAGGTTTTAGACTATTTTGTAGGGTGCCTATATTTGGACTATTTTTATACATAATCTAATGCCCGCGCACGTATAACTCGTCGCGAGCAAGCAGCACTTAGTAAAAACGCATTAAAAGGCATCATAATATTACTGCGTCATTACTTTCAATCTTACAAATGCCACCGCCAAAGCTTCCCAATGAAACTTTGCCTCAAAGGTTAAGATTTTTGAAGCGAAAACTAAGCTTCACGCTTGTCAATATCGACAGCTCGACCAACTTCTTTTGTGCAAATATAACTACTAAATTCAAATCCAAGTTTTTGAGTCACTATTGGTTATTTTAATGTTTTAGTTTTTCTTCTGGAAGACACTGCTATCTCTATAGTTTTACATAAACATATCAAACAAAAGGGGGCAAAATATACTTCAGCGATACTTTTCCAGTTTTTATTTCTTTCCCCAATTTTTTTATAGTCGCCATGAGCTAAATTTAGAGTTGAGATCGTTCATTTTTTTCAATACTGTTCAAGCTCTGATTTCTTTTGAGAATTTTTGAGAATTAGAAAAAGCCGAACTTGCAGGTAATGATTTTTTCCAAAACCACTTTCTTGCTCTCTCAGAATAATCTCTGACCGAACTCCACTTTCTAATTTCTTCCTATCTAATTTTGTACACATCCACTGATCAAAAAATTTTACTAACATTTAATTTTGAAAGATGCACACAAATGCTAAAGATACTAAATGCATAAATCCAAATTCAAAATTAATGTCCTCAAAGTCTGAAACCGAAATCAGAATTGAGTTAGTTGAAGCAAATTGCTAAAATAAATATTAAGATAATTTTCTCACATTGGGCCAGCCAAATGAAGTAGGTAATCATAGTAATTAATACTTTCTACGACATAAAAATATTTACATAAACGAAAATTCATTCAGATTAATCAATTTTAAAACGATTGCATCGAGACATGCCGGGGTTGATACAAATTGTTATACAACTAGCTTTAAACATTGCACTACATTACATTGATACTATCTAAGGGGTTAAGACAAAGGGTAGACAAAAATATGGGCGAATAGATAAAAGCAAAAACTTTTTTAGGGCATCATACGACCACAGCAGGTATTGTTCTAAAAAAGAAGCACTCCGACAAACACCTAACTTATTCTCAATGCATTTTTGCTCACAAGGCAGAATTATCAAGTTTTTGCCCAAAATGTGAGCATAGTACATTTGGCATTGGCTAAAAAACTGTGGCAGACAGTGAGAAAGCCATTAGCTGTGACCGCTTGATTAGTTAGCTAGTTAACCAAGTAATCCTCTAAGAAGTCATCGCATTCAGAAACTTGATAGCGTGGACCTCAGCCACACCTTTCCCTCTTTGTTCAACCACAGCTGAACAACTAGTAGTCATAACTTCTATCCCGGGAACCAAATATTTTCATCGCTTTCTTGCGCTGCCACAGAAGCCGTAAATTTTATGCAAAGATATCACACTTTTATTTGTTGGCGAAAGAAATTCAAAGTAACACAAAAAGAATTGGGGAACATCGAAGTGTCGCAAGGTCACAGTGAACGTCGCATGTTCTGGTCGAAAATTAAAGTAAAGCACAAAAATTAGAAAGAATAACAAATACTCATGCGGCAAATATGATAATGCATGCAAAATTGTGTTATGCAATTCCCCAGGTTTCAGAATTGAGCTCTAAGTTCAAATAAGTCCGTGGCGCGGATGTGAGTTGCTGTTCTATCATAGCTATCAATTTGAATCGCCTTGTAAAGCTTTATCAGTAGGGATTTTGAAATGCAGATTCAGTTGATGAGCAGTCTCATCGTTTCTGGTTCTAATGTAAAGAGACAGACAGAGTTCTGGTTCGTATAGTCGGCTTCCAATAATTAGGCACCGCAACCTCCACAACCACCGCATCCCCCACATCCACCACACCCTGAAACCAAAAAACAAATTTTCACAAACTGTCCTCTCTTCCACGCATTAACAATTGTACCACATGGCTGCTACCAATTTTTCAGCTGGAGTCCATACTCGTCATGCCATAAAAAGCAGCAAAATTCACTTGAAAGTGAGTACACGATAGCTGAAGATTGCCAGAACATAGCAGCGATAGCGAATTCTCAGTTTTAACTAATAGAGCTGATCTATCATATTTTGATATAGATTTTCCACAACTGATGTGTCGTTTCCGTAAATAATCAAGGAGCCCGTGAATAATCTTTAGAGGGAGGTGTCCGTAGTTGACCAAAAATCCCTCAATTAAGCTGAGCAGAAGTCATTTTGAAAGAGATGAAAGTCATTTTGCGACTGAGTCCAAAAATTTATTCACGCGGATTAACTAAAAACTGACTCCAATAAGAGTAGTAAATGACATCGCACACACAACTGTTGAAATTGCAGGAACAAATGGAATAAAAAAAAACAGTTCTGAAGTGTGTGACGTCATTTGGCCGTAAAAAAATTAACGAAGTAAAAAATAGCAGGACAAGTCCTGGCCTACAATTCAAAAGAATTTTCATTGACTAAACAAAACGGACAAAGGATTGGAAAAGCTATTTAGAAAAACACGTGGGGGGTCGAACTCTAAGAAATGCCCTTCACACCATGATCTCCGCCCCTCAGCTGGACGAGAAGGGGTCCTTACAGCTGGGTTGGAAGAAACTGGACGGGCGGGGGGTTGGGGATGAAAGAGGGGGTCAAACTTTTAAGACTAAGAACAGTCTTTTTTTAAGACTAAGAACAGCCCTTCACATCGTGAAATTGCCTAAAAACAGTTTCTGCGAAAAGCATACTTGGAGACTAGTGAGTTAAGGGATCTAAGTGCACTTAATGCCCGTTGGGCGCTACCTGTTTATCCCGTTTTTGAGGACGAAAAGTCAAATGGGTCAGACGAGAAATTGGGCAAGCAGAAATCGCATTAAGACCGACAGGACTAATATAATTGCTAAAAACTTTGTTTGAGGGCAATTAAAAAGAAAATAATTACCCAGCCATTCCAGAATAACACAAAACAAAAATTTTCGGCTCACCTTGATTCAGCATGAATACACTATGAAGTATGAAACCACAGTTTATTCCGCAAAAAACACATAAAACGTAAAAAGCAAAAATTTTATAAGAAACATATCTTGTAATGTTGAAAAACCAAAATTTTAAAGAGCTGACAAAAATTGAAAAACTTAAGAGGCTGAGAAAATTCAGAACATTACCGGTCACAAAAGTCCAGAACTCCACAATTAACTCGACACAAAGGAAAATGAAGAGAATTTCGGACAAAATTGCGAGTACAAATATAGGTCCCCAAAAAACTAAAACCTTATCAATTTTGGTATCACAGCATTTCAACATTAAGTGCATATTTCTCTCATTTCAGAGAAATCGTTGATGCAACAAAATTCAATCCATTGCAATATCTAAATTTATCAGAAAACAAAGGAAAGATCAAAACTGCAGAACAACTATCGACATTATCAACCGACTAACGTCGCATGAATTGCTCTCGAACATCAGGCGAGGTAATTTATTATGGGCATAGAAAAGACCAAAACTTTTACAATAATTGCCCAAATTTCGTTCGAGAGTAATTAAAACTATCAATCATTTCGAAAGAGTAATTCAAACTAATTCTAAGTTTAGTATTGTTAAAAACCGTAGCGAACAAAAAATGACAAAGAAAAAACAACCGACTAACGTCGGAGGAATTGCTCTCGAACGAATCACGGGAGCTCGGATCTGACGCAGAGTGCTTTAGTGGGGGTGGGGCTAAATAAATTCATCAAGGTTGGCTTCAAATGAAGTCATTAGAGGCTATTATAAATATATCACTAAATCCTCTAACAAAATTAAAGTGAAAACAACTTGGCACACTTTTCATTTCACTTTTAGCCGTGAACTGCCACCACTTGACTTGAACTGCTGACAATTGTGAATGAGAGAGAAACATAGATCATGAAAAACGAAAAAGTCAAGGGCGTAAGTCATTCAAAACGTCAAAACGGTCAATTTTGCTTTAAAAGACCAACGTGTTTTCAATAAGTGCTTCAAACTACGCCCAAAGGTAATAGAAAATGGTGGTTAATGGTGGAAAGTGAAGCTAGACATACTCTAAAAAATGGTGAGATAACATCTTCAATTCTTCTAAAAATTGATTTTGTTAAAAAAAAAGTGTAAACATAGCCGGCAAAAAAATTCCATGGAGCTAAAAAAACTAAAGAAAACAGATAGACAGATTGACCACCAGTCCTTTAATAAACCACTAGACTTTTTGGGTTAGACTCGTTCTGTCATTTTAATGAGACACATACGCTCTAGAAAGAAAAAACCCTAAAAAGCTTTTTCAAAATTAATGTTCGAAATAAAAAAACTCAAGACTGTAATACTCAAGAATTAGGGTATATACATTTGGCACTACTTTGATGCTCACTATTGAACTTTCACTAATTCATAAAATTTAAAGTTCATTAAGTGAGTTAAGAAGTCATTTTTTTGAGTCAGGTAAGTAACGAAATTGACCTAAAAGCAGAACAATTGACGTCACGCACACAAATTTTAACTGCTAAGCAGTGGAAGTCACTGAAATCGAAAAAGTCACGATGTCCCCAATGATTTCCATGATAAGATTCGACTCTTCAACTTCTAGTTTTCTAGCCTTGTTAGTAATTAAACCAAATAAAAAACTGAAAATGCAAAATTCGAAAGAAAAGTTTCCACATTTCAGTGAAAAACCGCTCAAAACCATTTTTGTCTCTGGAGCTCTGTTTCGAGCGGTTTGCAAGAGTTAAAATCCATCTGCAAGAGTTAAAAAGTTTTACTGGCCAGTAAAGATCATTAAACTCAGAGGACAAAAATATTAAAAAATTATAAAAACAAATGCATATTTGACTATCTAGTATCACAATTTCAAGCCTTAAATAGTTTCACTGGCACATAAAGATCCATAAACTTAAGAACATAATTTTAAGAACTTAATTAGGAACATAAGAAAACTAAGAATTTAATTAAGAACATAATTATCAAACTCGAAAAATTGAAAATCATCAAAAAATTGCTAAAAATCGAGTCATTAAAAGATTGATAACCATTCCATTAACTCTAGAAAATATGATGCAGTTAATTATTAAACATCGGAGGAGGTCCCTGGACCTCTGGTTCCAGAAAAAATCAAAAAGTTCAAAAACAATAAAAAAAATTGCAAATATTAATTCGTGATATTAAAATCTGGTAAAATCTTGAAAAACATTACATTACATCTAAGAACTATGCAGTAAACTATTATCAAACCCTAGAGGAGGTTCCTTGACTCTTGAGGCTGGAGAAATATAAACAACCAAATTTCAAAAAATTTGAAAAAACTATTCCATGGCCAATAAATAAATTTCAGCAGCTTATTACCAAGCCCTAAAAGAGGTTCTCTGAAAAGTTTTGTCAGAAAAATGCTAAATTTCGAGATGTTAAAATCTTGAAAAACATTCCATTTCAATAATAAATTACACAGTAACCTATTATGTAACCCCACAGGAAGCTCCTTGGCTCTTGACTTGAGGCTGGAGAACTCTAGAACGTCCCACGTTCAAAAAAATTGAAAAAATGCCATTTTTATTTTAAAAAAACTGCAAAAATTTGTGACATGAAAAAGTTGAGAACTAATCCATGGCCAATAAAAATTTGTCAGTTAATTATTAACAAACCGCTAAGGAGGTTTTTTTGGCCCCTGGGTCTGGAAAGACCTGAATAGGGAAAAATAAAGGTCAAGAATTTGAAAACTGCAAGTTTTGTTTTAAAAAATTGCAAATATGAAAACGTTGAAAACCATTCCATTACCACTAGAAACTGTGCAGTAATCTGTTATCAAACCCTAGAGGAGGTTCCTTTACACCTAGGGCTGAAAAAACTAAAAAAATGACAATTTTTAAAAAGATTTAAAAAATTGTGAAAACTGTTATAAACTTGGGGTGTTTTTGTTTGGATTACCAAAACATATCGCTCCTAAAAAGGTCATAAAAAGTACTTATGTCTTGCAAAATACCTTTATCAACTTTAACCAGCCTCAATTTTACACTGGTCTAACAAAAAATTTGAAGAATGACAAAGAAAAACGAAAAATTGCAACATTTTGGGCTCAAAAACTCCTTAGCATGACCATTTAACCTTAAACTAAGGCGTTCCATTAGCTTCATCACACTAAGCACTTGAAAGACTATTAAACGCGGCTAAGGGCCTCTAATGGAACTTAATTACCGTTGGGCGCTACCTGTTTATCCCGTTTTCAAGGACGAAAAGTAAATGAACCAGAAGAAGAATTGATCAAGCAAAAAAAAAGACCAACAGGACTAAGATAATTGTTAAACTTCGTTTGAGAGCAATTAATCAAAATAAGGCCAATAATAGATCCGCTGAGCTATCCCAGATATGAAACATGAGTTTTCTGTTTTAAACCACTTTTTAAACACTATCATTTGAGCCCAATTCTATAACACTCAATATACACGAATAACGTCGGGCTAATTGCTCTCAAATGACTTTCGAGCAAGTTTGTCAGTATCTAGCTTGCGCGAGTTCGCCAGTATCTAGCTGCGACTTAGTTTTAGCTAAATTAAAGGGGGGTGTGAGCATGGGGGAGGGGACAGCGCGAGGGTGAAGGAATTGAGCGTGCGGGGTTACGTGTGGAATACGGAGGATGGGCTCACACAATGATTTTAGGTCTCCTAACAGTTTTGGTGAATCGCATCTTTAGCAGCTAGTAAGCCGTAAGGCTCTAAGACAACTTAATGCCACCGGATTCAGCTGTTTATCTCGTTCTTGAGGACAAAACGTCGAATGGCCAGAAAAAACAGAAAAACTAACAAAAATTGAACAGAATAAAAATGGCCTGAGAAGACCCGCAGGACTATTATAATTGCTACAAACTTCATTTGAGAGCAATTACTAACCAAAAGTTGAGCAAACTTAGTGGAGTTACAGCTAACTACACGAAGCAGAAGTTGATTCAACGTCAATTTACTCACTTTCGCTTTAAGTCCGACGACGCCAGAACAGTATTTCCAGTAAAAAGAAAATCAATTCTCCTCTAAGAGTTGTAATGCAAAACCAAAAGAAGGCCATTAATAGCTCCGCTCAGCCATCCCAAAACTTCATTTGAGAGCAATTAACACCTAAAAAATTTTAACTCCGGCACGGCAAAATTTTACACCGAAAACCGATTTCAGTCTCGTCTTAATTGTAGATAATTCTCCATAAATATATCTTAACGCAAAAAAAAACAGTGCATTAATAGATTTCGTGAAAAATTCAATAAAAATTCGTGACGATTGAGCGGGGGTAAATGAAAGATTCATTTAGATAACGTTTAGCTTAGCTTGGAGCTTGAGGAAATTGTATGCCCAGAAAAATGTGATAAAACAACCAGAAACCACTAAAAGGGTAGCTGATTTAGCTCTTAAAAGATGAAGCGAGATAACTAAATTTTTGCAGGAAAAACAACCGATTAAATAATAGTGAAATGTTTGAAAAAAATCCGGTTAATTGCCCCCACTTTTATTGTGATTTGAAGAAGCAAAGCAGAATGATTGAGCTAAGAAGTTTTTTCTTGAAGTGTCAGAAGTGTTCAAATTAGTGTGCAGTATTCGTGTTCAACAAGATAATTATCTTCAATTTAGCTTCAGATTAAACAGAAAAAAGTTACCAGCAGATTACCGGAAGAGCAGCCATTGATGTCAACAACGCCCATTAGTAATGAAAAAAAACAAGAAAGAAAATGAAAAAAATTAGTAATGACAAAAAAGTCCAAACTATTTAAATGTCTTTCCGTAATACTTCTACATAGGTTCCGACAAGAATTATAGCTATTGATACAAAAGTTTCTACAGGACAGAGCACAGAAGGCAAATTTCGGAAACATTGATATTTCGGAACATGAAATGCCGAAAAACTTCTGCACTCTCAAGATGAATCGTAAAACAGGCATCATGTGTCGAATTTTCAAAGCTAGTCTTTGGAAGCAAGCTAAAACAAAGACGGCAGATTACCGGTAAAAAGCCACCGTTGACCCCACTAACCCAGGCTTTATTGGTTTATCCAGTTTCCTTTGATTTCTTAGTTTGACTTTGAATGTTCTCGTAAATTTGGTTGTTTTTGTTTGGAATACCAGAACATATCGCTCCTAAAAAGGTCATAAAAAGTACTTATGTCTTGCAAAATACCTTTATCAACTTTAACCAGCCTCAATTTTATACTGGTCTAACAAAAAATTTGAAGAATGACAAAGAAAAACGAAAAATTGAATCATTTTGGGCTCAAAAACTCCTTAGCATGACCATTTATCCTTAAACTAAGGCGTTCCATTAGCTTCATCACACTAAGCACTTGAAGGACTATTAAACGCGGCTAAGGGCCTCTAATGAAACTTAATTACCGCTGGGCGCTACCTGTTTATCCCGTAAATGAAAGATTCATTTAGATAACGTTTAGCTTAGCTTGGAGCTTGAGGAAATGGTATGCCCAGAAAAATGTGATAAAACAACCAGAAACCACTAAAAGGCTAGCTGACTTAGCTCTTAAAAGATGAAGCGAGATAACTAAATTTTTGCAGGAAAAACAACCGATTAAAGAATAGTGAAATGTTTGAAAAAAATCCGGTTAATTGCCCCCACTTTCATTGTGATTTGAAGAAGCAAAGCAGAATGATTGAGCTAAGAAAATTTTTCTTGAAATGTCAGAAGTGTTCTAAATTAGTGTGCAGTATTCGTGTTCAACAAGATAATTATCTTCAATCTAGCTTCAGATTAAACAGAAAAAAGTTACCAGCAGATTACCGGAAGAGCAGCCATTGATTTCAACAACGCCCATTAGTAATGAAAAAAAACAGAAAGAAAATGAAAAAATTAGTAATGACAAAAAAGTCCAAACTATTTAGATGTCTTTCCGTAATACTTCTACATAGGTTCCGACAAGAATTATAGCTATTGATACAAAAGTTTCTACAGGACAGAGCACAGAAGGCAAATTTCGGAAACATTGATATTTCGGAACATGAAATGCCGAAAAACTTCTGCACTCTCAAGATGAATCGTAAAACAGGCATCATGTGTCGAATTTTCAAAGCTAGTCTTTGGAAGCAAGCTAAAACAAAGACGGCAGATTACCGGTAAAAAGCCACCGTTGACCCCACTAACCCAGGCTTTATTGGTTTATCCAGTTCCCTTTGATTTCTTTGTTTGACTTTGAATGTTCTCGTAAATTTGCTGGAAATTTTTTTGTTCACAGGGCGGTGATTTGACCAAATGTTTTTTAAAAAATTTTAAACGTTTTTTAAATGCTTTTCCGAATCAATTTCTAGTCATTTTTAGGGCTAGTTCCGTGAAAATTTTGGGAGTTGTAATTCAGGGCTAGTTCAACTATGTTTTTAAATTCTTTTTACCTTTCAATCAAGTTTTCTCTTTTTACATAGTTGAACTAGCCCTGATATACAATTCCCAGAATTTTCATTGAAAAACTAGTCTTAAAAATGACTAGGAATTGATTCAGAAAAGCATTTAAAAAAACGATTCAATTTTTTTTAAAAAGCAGTAAGTCAAACCACCGCCAAAGTCAACAAAAAAACTCAGAAACAATAAAGCAAAATTTTGTTCAAAGACTTTTCTGGCTCCACTTTGAAATTATAGTAAAAAATTCACGCCGCAAAACTACTCACTTGTTCGCTCGATTTCCTGTTTCGGCGAGACCAAACTCACTAATCCAAATGAACTTAAAAAATCATGAAATTGTGTAAACAGATCTGAGAAACATAGCCAGAAGGCTCCGGAATCAACTCGAGGTAAAACTTCACTTACACATCAACCAACCGCTAAGTGAAAACACTATTGATTTCATTATACAATTTAATTTGAAACAACAAACAGGAAACAAATCATCACAGAAAAGCAAACTATGAAAATAGTTTCAAAACTTTTCATAAGTTGTGACTCCAAACAACTTGTTTAAAATAGATTGTCTGGTATAATTTAACTGTGTTCAACAAATGAATATAAAAGCATAATCAACGATACATCTCAAAAAGGAGAAAAATCTAGCGAAAAGAAATCTGAAGGACAAAATCCAAGGAAAACCGTTAAATCTTTTTGAAACATTCCCTATAAATTACAAAGTCTCAACAATGTTCTGAATACAAATTAGGAAACAGTTTTGCTTAATCATTCAGCATCCACAGGACACCCAAAATCACTGGAAAACACTGAAAACATGAGCAAGAAGTCAAAACTTCAAAAATTGTGGAATAGATGAAGTTATTTAACAAAAATAATTGCTATCAAACCTTTAATTGTTTTCACTCCGTAAAAATGACCCTACCAACAACCCTTATTGAACAATTGAACATATCAAAATATTCTTTAAGGCAGAAAAAGCAAACTAGGCAAAAAAAAATTTGAAGCAAAAAAATTTTTAACATTAGCCTATTTTTAATTAAAACAAGCTTAAAACAAGAATTAAATCAAAAAGCCACAAAAGCAACATAGAAACCGATTTCAACGAAAAAATTACCCCACACACTAAAAATATGAAAAAGCACCAAAACTGCTAAAACGCGAGAAAACAAAAATAGGTTGAGATGCTCCCAAACGTATAGTACTTGTTAACATGGTTTACGCAAAAACTACTTTATCCGAAAAAGCAAAGTAAAAACTAAAAGAGCTGCTTCGAAAAATATTTGATATGTGTGTTAATGACGAACACAATCAGGCCGCTACAACCGACAATGCAGAGGAAATCACTTGCAGGAATTGGTGTGAGGTTCTAAGCCGCCACAAAATTGCCCATCACTATGATTACACTTTTCAGCAGCTCCAGTGATTTGTACACTTGAGACTAGTAAAGCTCTACGAGAACTGCTTAGCGATTTAACTCCCTCGTGGCATTACGTTTATCGCGTTTATGCGGACGAAAAGTCAATTGATGGGACGAAAAAATTATCAGACTAAAAGTCGAAAGTACAAAAACCAGCAGGACTAATATGATTGCTGTAAACTTCGTTCAGTCATGTATTATGTTAAGTTCGGTTTGAGGTCACTCACCTCCGCAACCACCACAACCCCCACAGCCACCGCATCCTCCACACGCTCCACAGCCCCCTGAATACTGGTTCATTTTGGTGTTATGAGGCACCCCGGCATAGTATCCAGCTGCCACAACCATCTCCAGGGAGTCCACATCGATAGAGTTTGGGTACTGGGCTTTGTCTGCTCCATCTGGCGGTCTCGGCTGACAAAGAACGTGCATCATTGCGATTGAAAAGGCCAGTGCCACGTACATACCCAGCTCGGCGTCAACTGCACCGTCTGCCACTTCAATGTGACCATTTCGCAAATTCACAGATACGTGACCTTAAAGCATTTTGTACATATACTCCAATAGTGTTTGAAAAATGTTTATATTTTTCCAGCTAACACTGAAAGGAATTATTCATTGTCATGCGTCATATTTGTTCCGTCAAAAAAGCTCGAAGGCACAAAAATAACTTCTTTTAGCCTTTACGCGCATTGGAAACTAAATATTTCGATCACTGATAAGCTACCAGCGCGTCTCTGTTACCCATTAGGTGGATCGGCTACAAAAATTTCTCAAAACAAAAACTACAATTTCGGTCAAAATATCAAAAAATTCGATTTTCACCTCGCAAAGGATGATAACCATTTGTTGAACAGTGAGTTGAACAATAAAAAAAAGATATGAAAATGCTTATTTGCTTGGAGAAAACAACAGAAAATAAGACAATTTTTGTTAACAGTTTTATAAAGCTTTGAAAAAAATTACACGTTTAACCTCGAGAGTGACAGCAGTAGAATCAATTGAATGACTAAACATTTCAGATTACAAGAAAAAAAATCAAAAAACTTCCAAAGATGTCTTTGATATCCATAGCATTGGGGGTGGGTACATTAGGGGGGTTGTTGGAGCGCCAGTGGAGGGGTTTGGGTTGGCGCAGAGTGGGGGTTGATGCTCTGGACGGAGGGGATCGAACTTTACACAATCATTTTGTGTCTTCTCAACATAAATTTAGAGGTTTGTAGAGCGACTTAATGCCCTCCGAGCGCTACCTGTTTATCCCGTTTATGCGGACAAAAAAAACAAAATCTTCAGACGCAAACCCGATCAAGCGCAAAATCGCATTAAAAACGACCACAGGACTTAAATAATTGCTACCAACAGTTTTTCGTTTCATCTAAAATATCATTTTAAACAATTTTTTGGCTTTCGGAAGCGGTGATAATGAATTTTGGTGCCGTGAGTGTAATAATTCTACAGACAGGATTCAAAAATGCTTATCATTCGATGTGAGAAAACAAATGAAATCAAAAACTCACACAATCGGTCAAATTGCTCTTAACGACACGCACGGTGTCATACTTCTGTTTCAGAATGAGAGGATACAGGGGCTAGTGTCAATACCAAAAAGCATTATAGGTGGTCACTAAGATGTTAGAACAAAATCTTTGTCGACCGAGAGACTTAGTCCCCCAAAAACGAGGACCGAGGGGACTAAGATTTTGTTCTAACGTATTTAGGGGATCAAAGGGTACGAATGTGTTGAATTTCATTTGAAATTGAAAATCAGAAAACAATTTTGCATATTCTTGAGAAAAATGTTCTTCTTAAAAATATACAGGAGTTGAAATAAACCAAACCTCTCCGTTTCCGATAGCGAAACAACCGACTATTCATAGTGGTTAGATTCAAGTGTCAGAAGTTAGATTTATAACTAAGTCTAGGACACTAAGTCTTGGCTGAAAACATTAGACTTTTCCTTCTTCAAGTATTTCAACCTTTCAAATTAAGCTTGAAGTCTTAAAGACCGATAAAATCGTACACTGGATTCTCTAAGAAACAAAAATCAAGCAGCGGGAATTTAAGATTGGGCTATATGGGTTTATACAGTTTCTATTTTTAATTTCGTTTTTCGGTATTTACAGTGTTCATTTTAGCTTGCTTTGCTGAGCAACTGCAGTCTAAAAGCACTGAGCAGAATGTGAGAAATGTGAAACTAGCCTAGGTTGAAAACATACCAGGCAGATTGCTGAAAAAATAGCCGCCGTTGATTCCAAGAACACTTATGTACAAAAACATTTTTGAAGTTCGAACTATTTTGAATTCATTCCACTGTTAGACATACTCCAGCTTGTTGAGAAGATACCTCTCCGTTTCCGATAGCGAAACAACCGACTATTCATAGTGGTTAGATTCAAGTGTCAGAAGTTAGATTTATAACTAAGTCTAGGACACTAAGTCTTGGCTGAAAACATTAGACTTTTCCTTCTTCAAGTATTTCAACCTTTCAAATTAAGCTTGAAGTCTTAAAGACCGATAAAATCGTACACTGGATTCTCTAAGAAACAAAAATCAAGCAGCGGGAATTTAAGATTGGGCTATATGGGTTTATACAGTTTCTATTTTTAATTTCGTTTTTCGGTATTTACAGTGTTCATTTTAGCTTGCTTTGCTGAGCAACTGCAGTCTAAAAGCACTGAGCAGAATGTGAGAAATGTGAAACTAGCCTAGGTTGAAAACATACCAGGCAGATTGCCGAAAAAATAGCCGCCGTTGATTCCAAGAACACTTATGTACAAAAACATTTTTGAAGTTCGAACTATTTTGAATTCATTCCACTGTTAGACATACTCCAGCTTGTTGAGAAGATACAGGGGCTAGTATAAAAACCCACAAGTATTAGAGACGGTAACTGAGACATAAAAGAACAAAATTCAAGTAGCGGGCATCTGAAATAGGGCTTTAAGGGTTTATCCCGTTTTTAATTTTAATCACCTTTGGCATTGATTCTGTTCATTTTAGATTGCTTTGCGGTGTAACTGAAGAGAAATCAAGACAATTTCATGCTCGACGAACTTAAAAAACATAGCAGGACAAGTCAATCCACAGAATTGAGTTGAAACCTTAGAGCTCCTCAATTCACTCACAGAGGAATTGGATAATACAATTCAAACAAAAACATTTTTACATAAATTGAGAAATATCAAAACAAAATTTGTGGATGCTCCGGTTGTTAAGGGAACGAGAACTGATAACTATTATACAACAATTCGAAGAAAACCAAAAGGCAAATTGACATTTCACAGATATCTTTCTGGACACAAACGACTAGCGGAAGCAAAAACCCAGTGCATTTTTTGTCAAAAATAGTTTTCAATAAAATCTCTTATTATTGGTGTTATTTTCCTGATAAACAATTTTGTACTGTTAAAAATGATCCGAGAACCTAGCAGCAAGATGGGCTACGACTAAGTGGCAGTTTTCGCTAAACATGTTAAAAAATGCAGTTGAAAACCAAAATAAAAAATTTGATATTAATTAATATATTATTAACGTTCAAAGACGCCAATTTCATCAAAACCCACAATTCTTGTCAAAAAATACAAAATCGCAATCCTGTAGGCTTCAACTGAAATCGGGTTAGAGACAAGCTCGAAAGAGGGCAGAAACTAACCGAAACACAGAAACTATTCAAAATAAAAAAGGTGCTAGAAATCTTAGAAAAAATTTTTATAATAGCTTCTTTAATGTCAACATGTATTTATTGCCAAACGTTTCAGCTTTTAAAAAAATTTTAAAACTAAAGAGATCAAAAACTAAATTAAAAAAGCCGCTGAAATTTGCTGATGTTTCCATCCTCAAAAATTCATCTGGGTCATTAAAAGTTATCCATTAACCCAAAATTAAGCCTAAAAACTGTTTAAGCCTGAAAACATCTTACAAAAAATGACAACTGGACAGCTCCTAAAAACAATCCAAAGAACTTAGAACAGTATCTGACCTGCAGATCAATTGCACAGAGCTAGCCAAAAATACAAACAGTCTCCAAAGGCGATAAACAAAAAATATCAAACAAACTTAACAAAAATAATCATTGCTAAGTCTTGAAATCTAAAATTCGTGACATTATATTTCTTCAAAAGAATTTCATTGTCTCCAATAACCCAATTTCAAGCCTATAAATGTTTTCCTGGCCCAAAAAGATCAATAAACTCGGATCTTAACACTAACTTTCAGAAAATTTAATTACTTCAAATTTTATCAAATGCAAAAATTCCTGACATTGAAATGTTGAAAAACATTCCGTTACCCTCAGCAACCAAGCAGTAACGTTTTATTACAACCTAAAGGATGTTCCCCGGCCCCTGCAAAAATCAAAAGGGGGCTAAAAAATCCAAAAAGCTGAAAAAAGCAAAAATTAGTATCGTTTTGCTGGTTTCTGTTTGCAAAAAAAAAATTCGAACTTAGTTATCAATGCTACAATGTTAAATTAATCAAATGGATTTCTGCTTTTGCAGTACCAAAGCATCTAGCAATGTGAGACTCGTTGAGCAAAAAAATGGAGAAATTATTTTTAAAAAACATGAAAGAATGCACCAATTTGTGCTCAAAAATTTATAACATAACCGACTAACGTCGGGCGATTTGCTCTCAAACGAACGGCGGGCGGTCGGCTTTGTCAGTAGCTAGCCACGGTTTAGTGAGGCCAGCTTTATTTAGCTTAATTGAAGTGGCGTAAGGTGAGCGCAGCGGGTATGCACCGCAGCGGGGGCACAAAAGTGGATGGGGGCAATGATGTGGGGGTGGTGGGTGGGGGTGTGGAATCAGTTTCTGAGAACCGCCTTTCACACCATAAGAATAAGTTTCCAAAACAGTTTCGGTGAACCGCATACTTGGAGACTAGTGGGCTGAAAGGCTCTAAGAGCACTTAATGCCCGCTGGGCGTTGCCCATTTATCCCGATTTTGAGGACGAAAAGTCAAATGGGTCAGACGAAAAATCGGTCGAGCGAAAAATTGCGTAAAAAGGACAAACATGATTAAAATATTTGTTACAAACTGCTTTTGAGAGCAGTTTACAAAAATCTACTAAAAAGTGCGGTTTGAGTCATTTATGATAAAAAACTTTCTACTATAATTGAGCGTTAATGAGGATAATATATGATAAGATTACGCCACATATCAGTGGCTGAAGTGCGACATCAACAAAAAGAAAGAGAGAGAGAGAGAGAAACAGAGAGAGATAAAACATGCACGAGAAGGAACAAAAACCTAACTGACAGCGAGAGAGAGAGATAAAGAAAGCTAAGAATATTTTCCATTATGGGATTCGACTCTGCAACATCTAGTTTTCTAGTCTTGTTATTAAGAAAAAAAATCTTAAAATTCCAGATTTCGCAGTAAAAAAATGTTCGCTGTAAAACCATTTTTTGTCTCTGGAGTTCTGTCAAGTAACCCATCTTCAAGACTTAAATTAGTTCATTTTAAAATTGCAAAACTCCGGCCTCATTGAAAGGGTTCAACTAAATAATTTCTGTTTCAAAGGAATTAACAACAAGATTTGTTTAATCATTCACATAGTACGTTTTTGTCCAGCCATTGAAAAACCTTTTCTATTTGTCAATCCTGTTCGTCGTCTCTATTGATCCTGGTTCGGGACATGTCGATTTCTTACTTCATCAGCAAAACGAGTTTGCTAACGGGTCGTATGAAAAATCCGTTGGCTTTTTGAAGTTGAACGACTCGAACGATTTTGTCACTTCCGTCAAACAAATTTGTTACTCGTCTAAATGGCCATGTCATTGGAGGTGTGTTGTCCTCTTTCAAAACAAACATGTCGCCTAGTTCAAGGTTTGGTTGTCCGTTTTGCCATTTTTCTCTGCTGTAGTGTGGATATATAATCGGTTGATAATTTTTTCCAGAAATCTCTGATGAGGTTGTTCGTCTTTTTCTTCTGTCGAGTAAGTTCTGTTGTTTCTTTCACTTTAAGGGTTGTTGGTTCTCGCAATGCTGTAATTGGTCTCAATATAAGAAAATGTCCTGGTGTGAGGGCTAAAGAATCATTGGCATCATTTGAAACTCATGTAATAGGTTTTGAGTTCAGGATAGCTTCAATCTGGGTCAGGAGTGTCGCAAAATTAACTAATGTTAGCGTCCGTTCTTCCAATTCTGCGATACATATGACGCCACTGCTGCTTACCATAGTCCTCCAAAGTTTGGTGCCCCAAGAGGAATCGTCAACCAATTAATGTTGTTTTCGCAGCTAAACAGAGATAAGATGCAGCCACTCATTTGTTGCTAAGGCTTGACTAAATTCAAGTTCTCCCTTGGTTCCAATGAATGTTGTTGAATTATCACTATATTTCCTCCGGCATACCACCGACGAGCTGTGAATGGTTTCAGTGCTGCAAGGCAATCTTCTTTTGTTAGAGACATAAGGCTCTCTAACAAGCTCCACAAGACTCTCTATCACTGGCTCCATAATACTGCTCTAGTGTTGAAGAAAACGAAATTTTCCACAACCTTTTTTATTTGCCGCAAAGCATTTTTGACGTAAAATGGTCCACAAGTCTTATCCGCAATGACTGAATGTGAAGGATGGCAGTATCTTTTCCCATGGCAAGTCTCCCATCTGTGGCTTCAGCAGTTTGGCATCAAAGCGAATGCATGATTCGGACTTGTGTAGAACAACTTTAACAATAGAAAGTCCTGCAGGAATATTGTGCACGGAAGAGTATATACTGTTAATTGAGGACCTCTATGAAGATTTTTCTCGTGTTCTCGAATCATCAGTACTGTAATAGGCAACTTCTTCGGAATAAGGAATGAAAATTTTCTGTCGATAGTGTAGGGTGAATTTACCAGACGTCCTCCAGCTCAAAAAACATTTTTCTCGTTGGCAAAAGTCTGTAGAGGTTGCTACTTCTTGAGAGATTCCTTGTTGCAATCTTCTGTGACTGACTCTCATATGTGAATTCTGTTTTGCGGGCAGAGGGTGTACTCGGTTCAATGCTGCCTTTTATCTGCCCCAACACACCTATACCTCGGCAACCAGTCCCACTTTTCCGTTGGCTCATCCTGTGCTATCAAATCGATTTCCTAAATTTCTTGTATTTGGGCCCCTGGCCCTACCTATCCCCTACCTCATCTGATGATTGTGTTTTTCCTCAAATTACCTTTTCTTGTACCAGGGCCACTATCCCTACCTTTCCCCTCATCTGATGGCATTGAGTTTTTCGTCAAATTACCTTTACTTGTACCTGTTCCCCGGTCCTAATTTTTTCTGCTGCGCTAACAAAACAATTTACATCCGATATGGGAATAATCTGTCACATCAGTTCCGCAAGTGTCCCCAGGACTATCGAAACCAATACCATTGATGGGAATGGTTGAACCTCGTTTTATACCCGCACTAGGCGCGTAATGCAAAACCTGGGCCCTGGCCCTACCGATACCATTAGTGGAATTAATTGGATCCCCTGAGATCACAGTTTTCTCAAAACTTGGGCCCCCTGCTCCACCAATACCATTAACCGGATCAGTTGACTTTACCGTTTCATCCCCGCCCCCGGGGTTGATGCAAAAATTGGGCCCCGGCCCTACCAAAACCATAAATCGGATCGGTCGATTTTACCATTTTGACCCCGCCCCCGCCCCCGCCCGGGGTAGAAGGCAAAACATGGGCCCCGGTTCTACAAATACCATTATTGAAATGAATTGGGTCGCTTGAGATTACGGTTGATAATACTGTGCTGACTTTGGAATGAAGTCCAGTGTCTGCCAAATATTTAACTTCTGAGTTCCCAATTCTATGTGTGCCCCCGTCATTGACAAAGCAACCGGCTGGCCCCATCTATACCACCAAATCCTCCTGAATCCCTTGATTCGCCTATGTCAAGTCCATGAACACCTTCCTGTCCATGACGGCTATCTGTGCTGTTGATATGAAAGCTATCTTGTTGGTTTTGATCTCCTAGGATGTCAAACTCTGGAAGGAAAATTCGTTGTATGAAGCTGTATAAAGCTATTCGTCCTTCGTATATTTCATATATTGGCAACAAAACTCCAAGTGGATTGGTTTGGTTGACACTGTAGTGACGTGATTTGGTTTTTCTTCTGGTTGGATTGAAGATACGTTTCTATGCTGTTTTTACTTGCTGACCTTGAGTTGTTCTGTAGCACTTCGAATCCTAATCCTGACACCTCGAACGAACTTCAGAATGTGACAAGTGAAATTTTTGTCACTATGTATTGAAGAAGGTCGGTTTGTCATTATCGGAATCCTGTTCTCCAATTTTGACGGAACCACTGTCGAGTTAGCAGACTGCTTGTTGGCTTCAAGCTCTGCTTCTATTTTATCGGTAGATACAAAACTAAGCGAGGGCCAATAATTTTCCGACTGTTTCAACCATTCCGGTCCATTCCGTACGTTTTTGCTTCGACAAATCAGCGGCTGCCATCCCTCGTGAAGCAGTCTGCAGGATTTTTTCCGTAGGAACATATTTCCAATCAGTGGGTGGAGTAATTTCTTGTATTTTAGCTACGCAGTTTGCAACAAATGTTTTTCACCTCCTTGGATAATCTTGTAGCCAAGCTATTGTATCTGCTGAATCCAACCAAGCAAAAAATTTTTGGCTTGGGAAATAGTTCATCATTGATTGCAGCAGACACCGCCTCAAACAGTTTTGCATCAAGCAGAGCTGCACAAAGTTCCAAGCGCGGGACATAAACCGACACGATTGGGGCTACTCGCGTCTTAGCTGTCAACAACTGTGTTTCAATACAGTCTACAACCTTCTGTCTGAGGAAGACAACAGCACCATTAGCAGTTGTTGAAGCACCGCAAAAGACGCGTTGTTGATAGTCTGATTCTGACCCTGGCATTGAAACTTTCCGTTGCCAGCGCAGGTTTTCCAGGTCTTCGAGTTGGATGCGAAGTCGCATGCATTGCTGTAGTATTCCATCTGAAAGTGGGTGATCCCAGCTAAGTTTATCTATCCACAATAACTGGAAAAACTATTTGTGTTGGTGGTTGCTCAAAACCAGCTAGTTTTGAAACTAATCTTGAGTCACTGGAAGCCCATTTCCTTATGTCAAAATCTGCAGTGGCAAGTTTAGATAAATGCATCCCGCAGTTTTTCTCTTGCTTGAAAGTCTGTGGAACCTGTAAGTCGTCCACATGCATATCAGTGGTCATAGACAAGGGAAGGTGATCAATTGTCGTTTCTTCAGCAAGAACTTGGAGCGGTCGGATCGAATGATACGCTGAAGAGGCAATACCGTAAGTTACCCGTGTCACTCGGTACATCTCTAGTTTCTGAATCTGACTATTTCAAAAGAATATAATGATAATCTTTGTCTTCTTTGTCTAATTCTACTTGACGATATATCATTGCAATACCTGCTGATAGGGCACTCTGGTGTAAGCGGAATTGAATCAAGACGATAAGTCTTCTTTGAATTTTCTGTCCAACCATCAGTCTGTCATTCAAAGACACGCCCGTTGTTGTCTTTGCAATCAGTCAAAAACAACTCTTAATTTGGTTGTCGTAATTGAATCTTTAAAGACGCAGTGATGATAAAGATAATATGAGATCTCTGTGGGAAGAGAAATTCCGACTTTGGTACTTTTTCCATATGACCAAGGTTTATAAATTCTACTATGAAATCCTTGTACCTCTTATAGAGTTCTGGCTGTTTTTCGAGTCTGCGTACAAAAATTTTAAGTCGCCACCCTGCTTGCAGGAAAGAGTACCCCAACTGCTTTGTCTCAACTTTATGAGGCAGTTTCATAATAAAGCGACCTTCAGGACTTCGTTCCGTTGTTTCCCTGTAATGTTGATCACAACGTTTCGCATCGCTGGTCCAAATTTGAGACTTCCTCTTTTCCCCGGAAACGTTAAAAATTTTCCGGTTCTGATTGAACAAAGAAAGTCTGCGAAATGTTTGAAGGAATTGTTTCGGTTTGTTCCTTTCAAATTACAACCCCACCAAACATTGAAAGCCTAAGGTTATTCCAAAGTTTGGTTACTTTAACCTGTTTTTATCGAACATGAGATCTTCATATTGGGCAGCTCCAATCAATAAGTCAATGCTTTTTTGAAGTCTGCGTCTGCCAATTGTAATTTTTTTACTGTTTCCCACAGGCTGGTATCAATGAAACGAGATGGCAGATTGTCTGTCATTTTTGACAAAACAGACGCAATTAAGTTGATTGATGATGATCCGTTCTTTGATGTGATTAAAAGATCAACCTTGTCCTTGTTGTCTTGAAAACTTCTGTCCCTCCGAGTCCAAAATGGGTTTCTTTTTCACATTTAGGCGTTGTACAGCGGCGTCTGTTAATAGGTTTTTCTGCGAAATAGAACGCAGTAAGGCTCTGAGGTGAACAGTTCCCCCCCAAACATTGACGGGAATATTAGCTGATTGGAGAAAAACTTCCTCCTTGGCTTTTCGAGTCATGGCTGCTGTAATTTTGCTCTCATCTTTCGTTTTCGTCTCAGTAGATGCTGTTGCAGGATTTTGGTTCGTTCTGTCATACACCTGCCTGAAAGATGTTTCGTTGTCTGTTCTTTTGCTATGAATGTTTTCCCGGTGCAAAAGAGTATGATGTTTTCCTCCACACTGCTTGCATTTGGACCCATCATAATCTTCTGACCTATGCCCAGGTCGAAAACAATTGAAAAAGTTTTTTCACTTTTATCAAGTCGGCCCGTGCCTTTGCTGAAAATTTCTTAAATTTTCCACAATTGAAAATTTTGTGGGTTTATTCACAGCACTCACATTGCTGCTCCGAAGTTGCCAATGAGTATGCAGATGACGCAAGTTTGTATTTTGTTGTTGCTTAGTGTTACCGCTTCCATGTGGTTTTTTTTGCTTCCAACCCTTGAGCCTGTTCCTCCAAAACTAAGAACATGACAATTATCAGAAGCATTGAAAAATTTTCAAATTTGATCAAAAAATTGCAAAAATTTATGTTATTGAAAAACTTAAAGCCATTCAATATGCATAGCAACTATGCTGCAACAATTATGGAGTAGCAAACCCTAGAGGAGTTTACTTGATCACTCAGTCAAGAAAAAATGATCAAACAAGATTTTCAAAAAACTTGCAAAATTCGTGATATTAAAATGTTGAAATGAACTTCATTGCTACTAAAAACTATGCAAAAACCCATTATCAGAATATAGAGGAGATTTTCTGGCCCCTGAGGCTGAAAGAAAAATGACCAAAATTTTAAAACTTCAAAAAGAATCTTTCAAAAATAGCTAAAATTTGTGACATTTAAGTGTTGAAAACCAATTTATTTTCATTAGAAACTATGAACCAACTTCTTGTCAAACCCTCGAGAAGGTTTCCTGGCACCTGACGCTTGATAAAATCAAAAAATGACATTATTTCAAAAAAACTGCAAAAATTAGTATCAGTTTTCTTGAATGTGTTTGCATTACCAAAACAAATAGCTCAAAAAATGGCCGTAGCAAGTAATTAAGTCTTGAAAAAGACCTTTATAAACTTTGACAAACGTCAACTCAAGACTAATTAAACAAAAAAAACTCGAAAAATGGCAGAAAACGTGCACAATTGTGCCATTTTTAGCTCAACTCTTTAAAAATGACCTTTAAATCTTCAATTTAGGCCTTCTTGGCATTTTCAGCATTCTAAAGCACTTAAAAGACTACTAAAGCTACCTTAGAGGCTTCCAATGAAACTTGATGCCCAGTGGGCCTTACCTGCTTATCTTAAAAAAAGACAGAGCACCAATACAATCCAATTTTTGGATTCTAAAATAGATGAGCGCCTCAAAAATAGCCGCTGAAGGCGCCTATTAAACAAAGATATAATCATTGCCAAAACTCCTGAGCTTTTACCCTGAAGGCCAAAATGATCAATTTGAATAACACAAGCCTTGAAAGAGGATTATTGCCCACTAAAGATAGAAAGCTCGACAAATGACAAATGTTTTCAAATCGCAAAAGTTAAAGAACATATCTAAATTTTGCAACAATAAAATGTTCAAAACCATTTCTATTTCACTGGAATCTGTCAAAACTTAAAACAAAATTTCAAAACAGTGAAAACCTGCAAGTTTTATCAAAAAATGGGTTAAATTTGTAATAGATGGTTTAAAACCATTCCACAGCCACTAGAAACTATGCAAATTTGTAATAGATGGTTTAAAACCATTCCACAGACACTAGAACTATCCATTACCTATTATCAAAGCCTACAGGAGGTTCCCTGGCCCCTGGACTGGAAAAACTGGAAAAAATTATCAGTTTGCATGTTTATGTTTACAGTACAAAAACATATAGCTCACAAACTGGTCATAAAAAGTAATTCTGTCTTGCAAGAGACCTTTATGAACTATGGCAAACTCAATTTATGAAGAACCAAACAAAAACTTGACAAGATTTAAAAAAATTGAAAAATTGAACCATTTTGGTCCCAAAAACTCGTGAAAAAGACATTTCAACCTTGAATTAAGGCCTTGCCGGTAGGTTCACCACTCTAATCACTTGAAGGACTACTAGAGCCAGCTATGATCCTTAAACAAAACTTAATACTTAGGCGTTACCTATTCATCCCGTTTTGAACAATCAAAGTCATTTAAAAATGTGTGAAAACACATTACAAAAAAGACAGCACCAAAAAGGTCCAATTCCTGGATTGTAAAATGAAGCGCAATTATAACCTGCTGTGGTCGGTAACTAATAAGCCGTAAACTAAGGTGAAGCAAAACAAACGCTTTTTCAAAAAAGTTGGAAAATAGGCCCACTATAATAGCTGAGATGAGGGCGTTTAATATTAATTAAAAACTTGATTTGAGATTGTCGAAAAAAAGCTGCGAAACAGACTTTTGCGAGCCCACGGGTACTAAAGTTAAGATCAAAGACGAAACAGATTCACTTATCAAAGTCTTAAGTAAAAACGCAAAAAAGCGCAAAACGTTCAAGAAAAAATTTTTATTAAAAAGGCACTATAATTTCTCTTAACTTTGTTCGAGAGCAATTAAACAATAATGTTTTTTAAGTAAAATAGCCACCTCTTTATCCAGCTTGGGCCCTAATAAAGTTCAATTAAAGTTTATACTCTCAATTTACATCGAATCAGTTGAAATTGCATGAACGAATGAACAAAAAGCAGATTTGAAGTGGTTGTGACGTGATATGGCCGTTACAAAAATCGCGACAACGAAATGAAAAAACATGACAGGACAAGTCCTGACGTACAATTCAAAGAATTTTCATCGGCTAAACAAACAAACAACTAGACCTAGAACGGACTATGAGTGGGTTGGGAAAACCATTTCTAAAGAAGTCAAATAAAATTTTTTTAAAAAAACAGAAAATCAATGTCAAAATGCGGCATGTGAACAAAAAAGCACTAGCGACAAATGGAAAATTTGTTCATACAAAAAACTAGTCCTCGAATGAACTATGAATGGATTGGAAAAACCATTTAGAAAAAAAAATCGGATCCAAAAAATCGAAAAAACAGTAAATATCAAAGTGAAATTGCCGCATATGAACAAAAAACCACTAGCGAGAAAGCGAAATTTTGTTCAAACAACGTTCTCTCACTCTACTTTAAAATTAGAGCTAAAAAATTTCACGCCGCGAAAACACTCGCTTTTCGCTCTACTTCTCACGACCAAAATCACTACTCCAATTTGACTTCAAAAATAATGAAAATGTGTGAACAGATCTTAAACATAGCCGGCAGATTGCCGGAATAGCTGCGAAAGAATAGACCTGCGTGCCATTTAATAGAGATAGAAACAGATACAGATCTAAATTGAAAAATCGACGCCGCTCAAAAAACTAGGCTAAAAAACAGTCACCGATAAATTAATAAAGCTTGTTACAATTCATTCCACAGAAGCCTCTTATTAGGGACCTTTACTGCACATATGAGTTCCTTTGACCTTAAACAAAATCAAATTAATCTTAAGTTTTCAAGTGCAAAAGTCACTTTATTGAGTGAGGTAAGTCACGTATGATCAAAATCTAATCACGCAAATAACCTAAGAACTTTTGCTAAAGCGAGTGAGAAATGACGTCACGCGCGCAAATGCCGTTAGTGAGAGGAAGAAGTCATTCAGAAAATTCGACTTTTTCAGCTTTGCTGTGTGAACAAATGTAAAACGAAAAGAGCTTCAGACGACGAAAAAAAAAACATAGCCGGAAGAATTCCGAAAGCGACTCGAAGCGTCAGAACTTCACTAACAAAACCGTAATTGCAACGGAAACCACTACCTTTTGTACTAAACCATTAACTCACTACCTCCCCAGGTCTGCTCTAAAAATTGGTGAAACTTAAACCACGATCAACAAGAGAAACAAAAAGCAGCACAATTTTATATTATTGAAAACGTTTGGTAACGTTAAAAAATCCAAAATAATTAAGGTTGTCAAAAACTTGATAGTCTGAAAAAGCTGACACGGTTATCAATAGCCCTCAAATAATTCATAATTCTAATCTGAAAAAGATCGCGAAAGCAAACGGCAGATAATAATCTTAGAAACTAAGTTAAATCTTTTCAAAAAAGAAAGCTCAAAGATAAGAATCACAAAACACCTATAATTACACTTCTAATCACTGCGATTAGGAAAAAAAACACACACCTGTTTTTTCTTGTACATAAGCTAGACAACATGATTTCATACTAAATCAAAAATTGATCATAGAAAAGACATAAGCAGCAGAATATTCAAAGGCAAAAAATCGTTTTAATTAAAACTAAGGCCGGAAGAAAGCTGTAGTAATTATTCATCAGTGGAAATTTTGGAAAAAGCTTGCTATCAAACTCTCAGTACGGCCTTATGTTGAAATCAATTGCAAACCAAAGAAATGACGAAAGTCTAAAAAAAACTGAAATCATTCATTTTTTACAACTGAAAAAATCAACATACCGAAAATAAATGTAGGTCCTAGGACAAACCTAGAATGATATTAACTAAAGTGTAAATATAAGCAATTTAAGGAACAACGTAACAAAAAGACATTTTTGATTTTTGAAAGTCGAAAATCAATTTAAAAAATTCAAGAAAAACAAATACATTTTTTTTGTTCAGCATACAAGACATAGAAAAGATAACTAGTCATCCAATACAAAGATCTATCCTCGTGAAGATGAAAAAAAGGAAAAAGCAGAATTCATAAATACGAAACATTGAAACATTTTGCAAAAAAAGGTCAAAGAACTTTTAAGTTAAGACTGCAATTATGAAAAAGATTTAACTGTTTTTTCAAAACTAAACACCAAAAAATGATTGAATTTTTATTGAAACGAAATTAAAGTCTCTCATATTGCACAAAAAAACTATTTCTAGCAATTACAACCAAAATACAAACGGAAAACTGACGAAAATCGGAAAAGAACTACCAAAATTGGATTAGCATATGTACAACTTTATGAAACAAAATTACATCGAGGTAGAAAGAGGCGATGAGTATAGGAATTATCAAAGAGAAGTTGCCATATTAGCTGATTTTAAACAAAAAGGGGGTTAAAAGATCCAAAAATGAAGAAATCAATACTAAAAAAGCCGAAAATAAACTTAAAAAAACAAGAATTATGTGCCAATTTTCAACTTGAAACGCATTTTAGGGCTCTGCAAAACACTGCGATATCAATTTCCGAGGTTGACATTTCAATATAGTATCGAATAAAATTTATTTCTACAAAAAACCAAATTAAAAGCAAAAAAATTGGGCCACTTAGACGAAAAAACGGCTGAAAACGGTCATCTATATGTGCAATTCAGTCAAAAACTACTTTTCAAAGTCAAAAAGTCATTCACTAAACGCAGCGCACGATCAAAAAACTATTCTCGATTAGCGAAAATCTGTTCACCAAGACAGCTTTTCTCACTTTCGCTTTTAGGTCAAAATGCCGCGTGGAAAAATCTACTTCCTGTAAAAAAAACCGAGAGAAAACCAATACTCCTCTTCGAGTCGTAAAAAAAACCAAGAGCACCGCAATATAGCTACGCTCAGCTTACAGCTTCGCAGCTATAAAAAAGAGCGCCCCAATACAATTCGAACTCTTTGAATTGTAGAATAACCAATATAAAAAAAGCATATAAAATTAGATGAGCAAAAAAATTGTTTTTAAAAAGTGCTCTTGAAAATATCAAAATCAATATCAGCATGTTACCAAAATCTGAAGATTGTGCATTGATGTAATATAAAAAAAGTAGCTGGCATCTAAAACTGGGTTTTATTCTGTTTCTCTTTTTGATATCGTTCTTGAGATACCGATGTTAATTCTAGATTGTTTTATTGTGCAACTGCTAATTGAAAGCAATTCGAGCACTGCAAAAGAAGAGTAACACTAGCTTAGAGATGTCATACCGATTGCAAAATGTAGAACGAGACAACTGAGGTGAAGCAAAACAAATTCTTGTTCAATGCATATGTACAATTTTATGAAACAAAATTACATCGAGGTAGAAAGAGGCGTTGAGTATAGGAATTATCAAAGAGAAGTTGCCATATTAAATGATTTTTGACAAAAAGGGGGTTAATTGATCCAAAAATGAAGAAATTGATATTAAAAAAGCCGAAAAATAACTAAAAAATCAAGAATTATGTGCCTATTTTCAACTTGAAACGCATTTTAAGGCTCTGCAAAACACTGTGATATTAATTTCCGAGGTTGACATTTCAATATAGTATCGAATAAAATTTATTTCTACAAGAAACCAAATTAAAAGCAATAAAATTGGGCCACTTAGACGAAAAAACGGCTAAAAACGGTAATCTATATGTGCAACTCAGTCAAAGCTACTTTTCAAAGTCAAAAAGTCATTCACTAAACGCAGCGCACGATCAAAAAACTATTCTCGCTTAGCGAAAATCTGTTCACCAAGACAGCTTTTCTCACTTTCGCTTTTAGGTCAAAATGCCGCGTGAACAAATCTACTTCCTGTAAAAAAAACCGAGAGAAAACCAATACTCCTTTTCGAGTCGTAAAAAAACCAAGAGCACCGCAATATAGCTACGCTCAGCTTACAGCTTCGCAGCTATAAAAAAGAGCGCCCCAATACAATTCGAACTCTTTGAATTGTGGAATAACCAATATAAAAAAGCATATAAATTTAGATGAGCAAAACGAAAAATTGTTTTAAAAAAGTGCTCTTGAAAATATCAAAATCAATATCAGCATGTTACCAAAATCTGAAGCTTGTGCATTGATGTAATATAAAAAAAAGTAGCTGGCATCTAAAATTGGGCTTTATTCTGTTTCTCTTTTTGATATCGTTCTTGAGATACCGATGTTAATTCTAGATTGTTTTATTGTGCAACTGCTAATTGAAAGCAATTCGAGCACTGCAAAAGAAGAGTAACACTAGCTTAGAGATGTCATACCGATTGCAAAATGTAGAACGAGACAACTGAGGTGAAGCAAAACAAATTCTTGTTCAATGCATATGTACAATTTTATGAAACAAAATTACATCGAGGTAGAAAGAGGCGTTGAGTATAGGAATTATCAAAGAGAAGTTGCCATATTAACTGATTTTTGACAAAAAGGGGGTTAAAAGATCCAAAAATGAAGAAATTAATATTTAAAAAAGCCGAAAATTAACTAAAAAATCAAGAATTATGTGCCAATTTTCAACTTGAAACGCATTTTACGGCTCTGCAAAACACTGTGATATCAATTTCCGAGGTTGACATTTCAATATAGTATCGAATAAAATTTATTTCTACAAGAAACCAAATTCAAAGCAAAAAAATTGGGCCACTTAGACGAAAAAACGGCTAAAAACGGTCATCTATATGTGCAATTCAGTCAAAAACTACTTTTCAAAGTCAAAAAGTCATTCACTAAACGCAGCGCACGATCAAAAAACTATTCTCGCTTAGCGAAAATCTGTTCACCAAGACAGCTTTTCTCACTTTCGCTTTTAGGTCAAAATGCCGCGTGAACAAATCTACTTCCTGTAAAAAAAACCGAGAGAAAACCAATACTCCTCTTCGAGTCGTAAAAAAAACCAAGAGCACCGCAATATAGCTACGCTCAGCTTACAGCTTCGCAGCTTTTAAAAAAGAGCGCCCCAATACAATTCGAACTCTTTGAATTGTAGAATAACCAAGAGAAGGCCAATAATAGAGTGCGGCTATTAAACATACCCGGCAGATTGCCGGAAAATAGCCGCCGTTGATTCCAATAAGCCTGATTGGGATTGAACGAATAGAATATATTGAAAAAAAAAGATTTTTGTACAAAAGTATTTTTTAAGTCCGATTTATTTTGATGGCATTTCGTAGTTGAACATACTTCTGTTTCTTAGAGAGAGGCTACAGGGGCTACTATCAACACCAATAAGCATTAGAGATGGTAACTAAGACTTATAGGAACGACATTCAAATAGCGGGCATCTAAAATTGGGCTTTATGGGTTTATCCCGTTTCTATTTCTGACTTCAATTTTTTATACCGACTCTGTTCATTTTGAATTGCTTTGCTTAGCAACTGATGATCAAATTCACTTTTAGCAGAATGAGAGTAGAGAGAAACTAGCCTAGAGAAGTCAAAAAGATTTCACGCAAAATGTCGAAAAAGCGGCAAAATGGTAAAGCGAAAAAAAGTTTGACGAAGTAAAAAAAAAATACGAGCGCAATAATAGCCGGCTGAGAAGATGAGGTCGGCTATTAAAACAGACACGTTTACAATATTGCCTCAAAGGACGCCTCTGTGGCAACAATATTGCCTCTGTGTCTCACAAAAAGGACGGCAATCTTAAAATGGACAGCTATAAACACAATAGAGAAATTAGAGAATATGTACCTGGAATTGTAAATTTGAACTCATTTCTCGAAGCATGAACACAATGAATCACTTCAGATGATCCTTCGAAGTTCTTTAGACTGTAGAAACGACAGTATAGGTTTCCAGGGTTACCCGGAGATCCTTTCACACCTTTCTGTCCTTTACGCTTTGAATTCCTGTCTCCGGGTACTCCCGGAATACCCTTCTGTCCTTGTTTAAACCCTGCCCAGCCTCCGATCAGAATGCCCCAATCTCCCCCATGTGGCCCCTTGAGGAGAAGGGCACGCTCGCTGGCTGCCTTGTCCAGGAAACATCGATTGTTTGCATCTTTTGTCGACAACTGAAACATCACCTTACCTGATGCATGAAATCAGATCATTATAGTCCCCACGCTCGATATTTAAATATATATCTGAATATATGGGGTTTAGGAACTTTATAGCAGCTTTGTTTGATACGCCAATTTTGGCCGCCGGATATCCTTTCTGCACAGATACAAAAGTGGTATCATCGGAAATCCCTTGAAAAACTATCGATTGTTGAAGAGATAAATTAAATTGTATTTCTTGAGATATTGATGTTTAAAAACCCCAAAAATTTTTACTTTTCAAATTGGCAGATGTACATGGAAATAGGTAATTGTGAAACGAAGATTATAACCTGCGTTAGATGTGAAGACAGATTTATAAGATATCGTTCAACGGATACATTAATATTTTGTACGAATAAAAACAGAGCGAGAAAAATTCTAAAATATAACAGTTTGTCAGTCAATGAAATACAAAACAAAAAAAACATAAGATTTGAATATAAACATTTTTTCATAAAAACTATCTTCGATATATAAAAAAAGCATATAAATTTAGATGAGCAAAACAAAAAATTGTTTTAAAAAAGTGCTCTTGAAAATATCAAAATCAATATCAACATGTTACCAAAATCTGAAGATTGTGCATTGATGTAATATAAAAAAAGTAGCTGGCATCTAAAATTGGGCTTTATTCTGTTTCTCTTTTTGATATCGTTCTTGAGATACCGATGTTAATTCTAGATTGTTTTATTGTGCAACTGCTAATTGAAAGCAATTCGAGCACTGCAAAAGAAGAGTAACACTAGCTTAGAGATGTCATACCGATTGCAAAATGTAGAACGAGACAACTGAGGTGAAGCAAAACAAATTCTTTTTCAACGCAGTAAAAAAACATAGGAAAAGTCCTGAATTACAAACCAAAGCATTGAGTTAATAAAGGACCTGGCAATAAACATTTTTCCAGAAATTTAAAATTATGACAGTCAACAAGGCACATGATCCTATATGCTCAAAAAATTGAAAAAAAAAATCGAAATTAGTTTTTTAAAACAAAAATCAATAGAAACAACATTTTATATTAACGTTGAATAACGTCAAAGTAACTAGATACAAAAATCCTTAATCGCAGCACAACATACAGCTTTATAGATCAAATATCAATGATTAGCAGTTCCATTAATTGAAAAGGGGGCGTAATGCCCAATGCGCCGCAATATAACGCCAATGAGAACACATTATTTTGAGACCAAGCAAAATCAACAACAAGAAAGAATCAAAACTGCAAAAACTCTTTTTTAAAGAACCGGTTCAAGTCGTAAAAATTTGCCATTAATTCAGCCTATTAATGAGATTCATCAAAGGCTCATTAGCAGCCCATGACGATTGTCACTAATGTGACAAAAAATAATCACTTAAAAGTGAACAACTCAAAAACTAGCAAACACTTTTTAAAACAAACTGTTTCAAGGTCAAGGAAAGTATTAGCTATGAAATGAAACAATTAATTCGCTTACTTAAGCAGCAATAGCAAGACTATGACAGATCTGATGAACAATCAGATTGAATGACATAAGAAAAAGAACAAATACACGAACAAATTTGTAAATTTTGAAAACGAACAGAGCCCAATTCATGAAAAACACTATGAACTCAAAACAACGTTTAGATTAAATTATGCCTCAATCGCAAACGAAGAGAACTGTTATATATTACATTAAGTGATATTACAACAAAAACTTCAAAACTGCCGAAGACTCAAGAAATGACCTATATTTTTTAAAAACAAGTTGTGACAAAGTAGTTAAAACGTTTAGAAATCAATTCAAACTATCAAATGGATTTTACTTTGCTTCACTAAAGAGCAACTAATCAAAACCGAGACTGAAAAGCATGACAAACAGAACTAAAACAACTCGAAAAACTCAAAAAGCACTGAGATTTCATTTAAAAAACAGTTTCTAAGTTATGTAACCCATTAACTGCTTTTTGATGAATTCGAAAAGCACAATACTGCATTATTAGAACACAAGTATGACTTTTTGAAACTACTAGTTAACTTACAAGTGATTCGAAAAATTTGAAAAAAAAGGAGAATAGATTTAAAAAAAAGACATCGCACCAATACAATCCAAACCATTTGGATTGTAAAATAGGGTCGCTAAAATAACTAGCTTAGAAGATGAGGGCAGCCAATAAAAAACAAATATAGACAAAAAAGGTTAAAAATCTTTTCTACTTTTTTATTATAAAATAGTGTCAAAAAGATGATAGTTATCTAAGTTACAAACAAAAAATAACAATTACGGGTACGATTCAAAAATTCCTCAACGATTTGTGATAAATAGGGTCAAAGCCATTAAAATCTTACTGTCTGACAAGAACACAAACACCGCAAGAGATTTGATTTTGTTTCATTCGGACGCCTGTAAGACCTGTCATCATTGCGCCTCGGCAACAGTGGAGCTCTAACCAATTGCAGCCTGCTTCAGTCGGGGGGGGGGGGGGAGCTTAAATGGGACTAGGAAGGTCAATATTGGGCTTCAAATAACCACATTAGAGGGAACATATACCACTAATAGGATTTAAAGTAAAAAAATGGCACCAGTTTCGGCGCACTTTTCATTTGACTTTTAGTATTAAATTGCCGCCAATTAAGTTCAGCTGCTTGAAATTGTGATTGAGAGAGAATCTTAGATCACGCAGAACGAAAAAATTCAAGGGCGTAAAAGTCACTCGAGAAGTCAAAATTGTAAAGCGAAAATTTTGCATAAAAAAGACACAAACGTTTACAATAATTGCTATGAACTTCGTTCAAGAGCAATTAAAAACTTTCACCAAACTCCATGAAATCAAATAGTGTGAATGTCATAAAAACCGTCACCTACCCATTTAAGGATACAAAAGCTGCAAATTTGCGCCATTAAAGCAGATGCATTAACTTTTAACGGCATGCGTCAGAAAAAATTGACAAGTCAACTTCCCACATGTAAAAACATACCCGGCAGATTGCCGGAAAATAGCCGCCGTTGACTCCAATAAGCATGATTGGGATCGAAAGAATAGATATTGAAAAAAAAATAATTTTGTACAAAAACATTTTTTAAGTCCGATTTATTTTGATGGCATTTCGTAGTTGAACATAACGTACCTCTGTTTCTTAGAAAGAGGCTACATGGGGCTACTATCAATACCAATAAACATTGGAGGTGGTAACTAAGACTTATAGGAACGACGTTCAAATAGCGGGCATCTAAAATTGGGCTTTATGGGTTTATCCCGTTTCTACTTCTGACTTCAATTTTTTATACTGACTCTGTTCATTTTGAATTGCTTTGCTGAGCAACTGATGTTCAAAATCACTTTTAGCAGAATGAGAGAAGAGAGAAACTAGCTTAGAGAAGTCAAAAAGATATCACGCAAAATGTTGGAAAAGCGGCAAAATGAGGTAAAGCGAAACATTTTTTATTCGACGAAGTAAAAAAACATAGCGGGACAAGTCCTGAAATACAATCCAAGTAATTGAATGAAAGACAGACCTAATTACCTGACCAGCCGATCAATTGAACAATCCCAGCCAACAAGACAAAATCTCAAAAGTAGAGAAACTAAAAGAATCAAACAAACTAACCAAAAAAACGATCATTACTAAAACCCTTGAAGCTTTTAATTTGAAGGCCATATATGACTCATTTCAGAATACTCATTAACTCACGTAAAAACCTTGAAAGAGATGAATCTGCCACTAAAAGTAGATAAACTATGAGAAATGCATCAAGAAACTGAGAACAGAAAATTTAAAGAAAATTTCCAAAAATAGGGCTATAAATAACAACATTTTTTTGACTCTGGAGTTCTGTTTTGTATACCGTCTATAACTTTTAAAAAGTTTCGTTTGCCAGTAAAGATAGTTAAACTCAGAGAATGACAAAAAATCGAAAAATTTGAAAACAATCGAAAATTTTAAATTGCAAGCTTTATTTAAAAAATTTCCTACAAATGCAAAATTAAAAAATTGAAAACTATTTTATTACCCCTAAAAACTATGTAGTAACATACTAGCAAACCCTATAGGAAGTTCACCGGTCACTGAATAAAAATTTCAAAAAATTAAAAAATGCATTTTTATCAAAAAAATGGTGCAAAATATTAAAATGTTGAGTACCATTCCATGGCCAAAAAATATTTTCAGTAAACTGTTGGCAAACCATAGATGAGGCTTCTTGCTCATAGGGGCTGGAAAACTTGAATAATGACAATAAATGTCAGAAAATTTAAAAAAAAAATCAAGTTCGATTTAAAAAAATTGGTAAAAATCATGAAGTTAAAATGTTTAAAACCACTTCATTACCACTAGAAACTATGCAATAACCTATTATTAAACCCCAGAGGAGCTTTTTTGACATCAAAGTCTGAAACAAATCAAAAGATGAAAATTTTCAAACAATTTGAAAAAATTAGTATAAATTACCGTGTTTATGTTTGGAGTAGCAATAGATATAGCGCTTAAAGTGGCCGTAAAAAACAATTACGTCTTGCAAAGGACCTTTATCAACTTTAATAAACCTCAATTTCAGACTGGTCTAACAAAAAATCCAAAAAATGAAGTGCTAAAAATTTCATTATTTTAGGCTCAAAAACTCCCAAAAATGACCTTTTAACATTGAATTACGGCCTTCCCAGTAGCTTCACCACTCTGAGTACTTAAGGGACTACTAAACGCGGGCCTCTAATGAAACTTGGTGCCCGCTGAGCTTTACCTGTTTATCCCGTTTTCAAAGCTCAGTCATGAAAACAGGTGTGAAAACATCTTACAAAAATAAAAAAAAAGACAGAGCACCAAAACAATCCAATTCTTGGATTGTAAAAAATAGGAGCGCTATAATAGCCGGCTGAGAAGATGAGGGCGGCTATTAAAAAACCCAAAAATTTATTCAATTTTTGTGAATATTCAATTTCATAAATAATAAAAAGTGTATTTTTTACTACTGAGAAGACTACTTTCAGAGGCTGATGAGTATTGGAAAAATGAGCAAATAAATTGAACTTCAATTTCGAAATCTTTTTCAAGTCTCTTTTTCAAGTCTAGTTACAGTTTTCCTTTTAAGAAAAAGAGTGCAGGAAATTAGAACTTCACATAGCTTTGTTCAATAAATCGGGATTTTCGTTAAAAAACTTTTATTTTTTCAATTTCTAGTTTCTATTTGATGGGTTGGGACATTTTGTTCGAACCCACATCACCGATCATTCTGTTTTCAACTTATTTTCCACTAATTCTGTGCACATCAGATAAAAATTGAACCTAAGATTTCACTAAAATATTAAGGAAGAAGCGCTACATTTTGAAACACGCACTCTCGGCGCGTAGAGGCCAAAAGTCCGCAGAACCAGAAGCTGCCATTTGCACAGCCAGAAATGAAGTTTCAGCCTTTAAAACTTAGAAGATGGGTGCTCCAAGTACAGTTTACGTGACTCCATTTGATACCTATAAGAATTTCAGAAAATTCTCAGTAGAGAATTATCATAGAATCTCCAGCGTTTATTGACGAACACAGTGGTTTGAAAAGTTATGGCATATTTTAAAGTAATTTTTGTAGTCTCACGTAAACTATACAGCAATATCTCTTTGCAAAGAGGCATTGAAGGCTGTGGCAATTTAAATGATCAACAGTTTAGAAACTAGATGACTGTTGGATGGGGTGCAACAATTTTTTAAACATAACCGACTAAATGCTCTCAAACGATCGGTTGGCTTCGGCAGTAGCTAGCCACGGTTCAGTGAGGCTAGCTTTAGCTTAAATGAAGGGTCGTGAGGTGAACGCAGCAGCGGGCACGGGGGTTGGGGGAACCGGGGGGGGGGACTTGAATAATGACAATAGGGGCTGGAAAACTTGAATAATGACAATAAATGTCAGAAAATTTAAAAAAAAAACCAAGTTTGATTTAAAAAATTGGTCAAAATCATGAAGTTAAAATGTTTAAAACCACTTCATTACCACTAGAAACTATGCAATAACCTATTATTAAACCCCAGAGGAGCTTTTTTGACATCAAAGTCTGAAACAACTCAAAGATGAAAATTTTCAAACAATTTGAAAAAAAATTAGTATAAATTACCGTGTTTATGTTTGGAGTAGCAATAGATATAGCGCTTGAAGTGGCCGTAAAAAACAATTACGTCTTGCAAAGGACCTTTATCAACTTTAATAAACCTCAATTTCAGACTGGTCTAACAAAAAATCCAAAAAATGAAGTGCTAAAAATTTCATTATTTTAGGCTCAAAAACTCCCAAAAATGACCTTTTAACATTGAATTACGGCCTTCCCAGTAGCTTCACCACTCTGAGTACTTAAGGGACTACTAAACGCGGGCCTCTAATGAAACTTGGTGCCCGCTGAGCTTTACCTGTTTATCCCGTTTTCAAAGCTCAGTCATGAAAACAGGTGTGAAAACATCTTACAAAAATAAAAAAAAAAGACAGAGCACCAAAACAATCCAATTCTTGGATTGTAAAAAATAGGAGCGCTATAATAGCCGGCTGAGAAGATGAGGGCGGCTATTAAAAAACCCAAAAATTTATTCAATTTTTGAGAATATTCAATTTCATAAATAATAAAAAGTGTATTTTTTACTACTGAGAAGACTACTTTCAGAGGCTGATGAGTATTGGAAAAATGAGCAAATAAACTGAACTTCAATTTCAAAATCTTTTTCAAGTCTCTTTTTCAAGTCTAGTTACAGTTTTCCTTTTAAGAAAAAGAGTGCAGGAAATTAGAACTTCACATAGCTTTGTTCAATAAATCGGGATTTTCGTTAAAAAACTTTTATTTTTTCAATTTCTAGTTTCTATTTGATGGGTTGGGACATTGTGTTCGAACCCACATCACCGATCATTCTGTTTTCAACTTATTTTCCACTAATTCTGTGCACATCAGATAAAAATTGAACCTAAGATTTCACTAAAATATTAAGGAAGAAGCGCTACATTTTGAAACACGCACTCTCGGCGCGTAGAGGCCAAAAGTCCGCAGAACCAGAAGCTGCCATTTGCACAGCCAGAAATGAAGTTTCAGCCTTTAAAACTTAGAAGATGGGTGCTCCAAGTACAGTTTACGTGACTCCATTTGATACCTATAAGAATTTCAGAAAATTCTCAGTAGAGAATTATCATAGAATCTCCAGCGTTTATTGACGAACAGTGGTTTGAAAAGTTATGGCATATTTTAAAGTAATTTTTGTAGTCTCACGTAAACTATACAGCAATATCTCTTTGCAAAGAGGCATTGAAGGCTGTGGCAATTTAAATGATCAACAGTTTAGAAACTAGATGACTGTTGGATGGGGTGCAACAATTTTTTAAACATAACCGACTAAATGCTCTCAAACGATCGGTTGGCTTCGGCAGTAGCTAGCCACGGTTCAGTGAGGCTAGCTTTAGCTTAAATGAAGGGTCGTGAGGTGAACGCAGCAGCGGGCACGGGGGTTGGGGGAACCGGGGGGGGGACTTGAATAATGACAATAGGGGCTGGAAAACTTGAATAATGACAATAAATGTCAGAAAATTTAAAAAAAAAACCAAGTTTGATTTAAAAAATTGGTAAAAATCATGAAGTTAAAATGTTTAAAACCACTTCATTACCACTAGAAACTATGCAATAACCTATTATTAAACCCCAGAGGAGCTTTTTTGACATCAAAGTCTGAAACAACTCAAAGATGAAAATTTTCAAACAATTTGAAAAAATTAGTATAAATTACCGTGTTTATGTTTGGAGTAGCAATAGATATAGCGCTTAAAGTGGCCGTAAAAAACAATTACGTCTTGCAAAGGACCTTTATCAACTTTAATAAACCTCAATTTCAGACTGGTCTAACAAAAAATCCAAAAAATGAAGTGCTAAAAATTTCATTATTTTAGGCTCAAAAACTCCCAAAAATGACCTTTTAACATTGAATTACGGCCTTCCCAGTAGCTTCACCACTCTGAGTACTTGAGGGACTACTAAACGCGGGCCTCTAATGAAACTTGGTGCCCGCTGAGCTTTACCTGTTTATCCCGTTTTCAAAGCTCAGTCATGAAAACAGGTGTGAAAACATCTTACAAAAATAAAAAAAAAGACAGAGCACCAAAACAATCCAATTCTTGGATTGTAAAAAATAGGAGCGCTATAATAGCCGGCTGAGAAGATGAGGGCGGCTATTAAAAAACCCAAAAATTTATTCAATTTTTGAGAATATTCAATTTCATAAATAATAAAAAGTGTATTTTTTACTACTGAGAAGACTACTTTCAGAGGCTGATGAGTATTGGAAAAATGAGCAAATAAATTGAACTTCAATTTCAAAATCTTTTTCAAGTCTCTTTTTCAAGTCTAGTTACAGTTTTCCTTTTAAGAAAAAGAGTGCAGCAAATTAGAACTTCACATAGCTTTGTTCAATAAATCGGGATTTTCGTTAAAGAACTTTTATTTTTTCAATTTCTAGTTTCTATTTGATGGGTTGGGACATTTTGTTCGAACCCACATCACCGATCATTCTGTTTTCAACTTATTTTCCACTAATTCTGTGCACATCAGATAAAAATTGAACCTAAGATTTCACTAAAATATTAAGGAAGAAGCGCTACATTTTGAAACACGCACTCTCGGCGCGTAGAGGCCAAAAGTCCGCAGAACCAGAAGCTGCCATTTGCACAGCCAGAAATGAAGTTTCAGCCTTTAAAACTTAGAAGATGGGTGCTCCAAGTACAGTTTACGTGACTCCATTTGATACCTATAAGAATTTCAGAAAATTCTCAGTAGAGAATTATCATAGAATCTCCAGCGTTTATTGACGAACACAGTGGTTTGAAAAGTTATGGCATATTTTAAAGTAATTTTTGTAGTCTCACGTAAACTATACAGCAATATCTCTTTGCAAAGAGGCATTGAAGGCTGTGGCAATTTAAATGACCAACAGTTTAGAAACTAGATGACTGTTGGATGGGGTGCAACAATTTTTTAAACATAACCGACTAAATGCTCTCAAACGATCGGCTGGCTTCGGCAGTAGCTAGCCACGGTTCAGTGAGGCTAGCTTTAGCTTAATTGAAGGGTCGTGAGGTGAACGCAGCAGCGGGCACGGGGGTTGGGGGAACCGGGGGGGGGACTTGAATAATGACAATAGGGGCTGGAAAACTTGAATAATGACAATAAATGTCAGAAAATTTAAAAAAAAAACCAAGTTTGATTTAAAAAATTGGTAAAAATCATGAAGTTAAAATGTTTAAAACCACTTCATTACCACTAGAAACTATGCAATAACCTATTATTAAACCCCAGAGGAGCTTTTTTGACATCAAAGTCTGAAACAACTCAAAGATGAAAATTTTCAAACAATTTGAAAAAATTAGTATAAATTACCGTGTTTATGTTTGGAGTAGCAATAGATATAGCGCTTAAAGTGGCCGTAAAAAACAATTACGTCTTGCAAAGGACCTTTATCAACTTTAATAAACCTCAATTTCAGACTGGTCTAACAAAAAATCCAAAAAATGAAGTGCTAAAAATTTCATTATTTTAGGCTCAAAAACTCCCAAAAATGACCTTTTAACATTGAATTACGGCCTTCCCAGTAGCTTCACCACTCTGAGTACTTGAGGGACTACTAAACGCGGGCCTCTAATGAAACTTGGTGCCCGCTGAGCTTTACCTGTTTATCCCGTTTTCAAAGCTCAGTCATGAAAACAGGTGTGAAAACATCTTACAAAAATAAAAAAAAAGACAGAGCACCAAAACAATCCAATTCTTGGATTGTAAAAAATAGGAGCGCTATAATAGCCGGCTGAGAAGATGAGGGCGGCTATTAAAAAACCCAAAAATTTATTCAATTTTTGAGAATATTCAATTTCATAAATAATAAAAAGTGTATTTTTTACTACTGAGAAGACTACTTTCAGAGGCTGATGAGTATTGGAAAAATGAGCAAATAAATTGAACTTCAATTTCAAAATCTTTTTCAAGTCTCTTTTTCAAGTCTAGTTACAGTTTTCCTTTTAAGAAAAAGAGTGCAGCAAATTAGAACTTCACATAGCTTTGTTCAATAAATCGGGATTTTCGTTAAAGAACTTTTATTTTTTCAATTTCTAGTTTCTATTTGATGGGTTGGGACATTTTGTTCGAACCCACATCACCGATCATTCTGTTTTCAACTTATTTTCCACTAATTCTGTGCACATCAGATAAAAATTGAACCTAAGATTTCACTAAAATATTAAGGAAGAAGCGCTACATTTTGAAACACGCACTCTCGGCGCGTAGAGGCCAAAAGTCCGCAGAACCAGAAGCTGCCATTTGCACAGCCAGAAATGAAGTTTCAGCCTTTAAAACTTAGAAGATGGGTGCTCCAAGTACAGTTTACGTGACTCCATTTGATACCTATAAGAATTTCAGAAAATTCTCAGTAGAGAATTATCATAGAATCTCCAGCGTTTATTGACGAACACAGTGGTTTGAAAAGTTATGGCATATTTTAAAGTAATTTTTGTAGTCTCACGTAAACTATACAGCAATATCTCTTTGCAAAGAGGCATTGAAGGCTGTGGCAATTTAAATGACCAACAGTTTAGAAACTAGATGACTGTTGGATGGGGTGCAACAATTTTTTAAACATAACCGACTAAATGCTCTCAAACGATCGGCTGGCTTCGGCAGTAGCTAGCCACGGTTCAGTGAGGCTAGCTTTAGCTTAATTGAAGGGTCGTGAGGTGAACGCAGCAGCGGGCACGGGGGTTGGGGGAACCGGGGGGGGGGGGGGGGGGGGGTAATGGGGGCAACAATGGGGGCAACGGTTGGAGGGGGTCTTTGGCTGCACGGGGCCCTTACGGCCTGAACGATGTGCAGGGGTAGGGATTGGGTGGTGAAGTGAGGGGGGGGGCTGATGTGTGTAAGTCTCCTAAACAGTTTGAGAATAGCATAATTAGAGACTCTAAGAGATATTAATGCCCGCTGGGCGCTACCTGCTTATCCCGTTTTTGAGGACGAAAAGTCCAATGGGTCAGACGAGAAATCGGTCAAGCGAAAATCGCATCAAAAAAGACCGACAGGAGTAATATAATTGCTACCAACTATATAGTTTAACAGATACATTAGTATTTTGTACGAATAAAAACTGTGCGAGAAAATTCTAAAATATAGCAGTTTGTCAGGCAATGAAATCCAGTAAGTGTGTGCATGTAACGTGTACCTGGCTAGCTGTGGGGAGTGTGTCCAGTCCGATGAGATGTGAGATGGCGAGTAGTTTTGAGTTATCATCGAACACGAGTAGGGAAGATAGCATCAAACTCGTGGAGTGAACTGTCGTGATACGAAACGACACCTCCCCCCACGTATTCAACAACCTATCACAACAGCACGTGCACTTAGAACACTCAACACGGTCTACAAAAATAATTTTTTGTCAGCTTTAAAAATAAAAATTTCATAGATGAAAATTTTTTATTTCAATCTTGTATTATACTACTTACATAATTCCAAGGATAGCCTAATTTTTCGACCCTACTTATAATCCACGAAATAAACATTGGCCTTATGGATTAAAAGAACATTTTAAACGTTCTGATGTGGTGAAATTGGCTTAGTAACCATGAGACATCAAAAATTTGAAAACTGAAGAAATTCAAATCGAAGACATCATCATAACTTATGGGAGCAGGAAAAATCAAAGCGCAACTTGTAGCATTTGTTTATAGAATACATTTACTTGGTGGTTTTTGGTTTCACCTAAACTGCCCAAAATTGTCAACGTATTTGTGTTACCATTTTAACAATTTGCCGCGATTTTCTCGAGTGAGATACGTCTGAAATTTGTGAATACAATTGACCTAAAAGCTGACTCAAATCAGAAAAATAACGTCATATATCCTTCCTATATAATAAATGCATGAAAGTTTATAAGGCACCATGTTTAACGAAAGGCGAAAATGCAGGTTTAAGAGGCCTCTGAAGAACGTGTTTAATAGCTGTCGAAGAGCATGTTTAAGGGCTCTCGTGCAGCATGGTTAAGAGGGCAGATTGCGAGAGATCAATGAAGTTGCTCTCGTAATAATAAGGTCATTGTCCAAAAAACCGCAGATTGCAAAAGAGTCAATGACGGAAAGACAAAAAGAGTCAATGGCCGAAATGCAAAAAAGAGTCAATGACCGAAATGCAAAAAGAGTCAATGACCAAAAAATGCAGATGCCCTAAGGTTCACGCGCCGCGAAAAAAACAGGGATTAAAAAATAGCTCACAATTCGTAAGAGATGCAGAGAGAAGGTGGTGTTTTACAATTTTTGACCACGATCAAATGAAATATCGTTTAATTGCTTTGCACCAAGTTTTTTCATGCAGAGTTTTTGTTTTACGGATCTGGATTTTCGATACAAATTAATTTTGGGATGCGCATATATGTTCTTCCACAGGTTTAAGTTTTGAATACAATTTTGTAGTTGGCTTTTACGGACCTGCTAGTATAAGTTGAAATGCATATCTGTAGAAGTCACAACAAAATGAAAAATGAAGTGGTGGCAAAAAATCATTGATGGACACGATGAACTAAAAGAGCACAGCAGGGGAAGTCCTGAATAACAATCCAAAAAACTAAACAAAATGCCTAACTGTCGGTCTCACTAGGCGGCACTCTTTTTATAGTCAGCAGCACATAAGCCATTACAAACACAAAAAAAAATGAAAAACTCTGCCCATTTTGTAGAAAATAGTTTTGTAAAGGAATTGTTGTTTAAGCTTGTCACAGTATTAACAAGGAGCCAGAAGAAATTAACTTTAGAAGTCTCCAGACAAAAAACAACGAAATTGTAGAAAACAAATACGAGACACAGTAAAAGGACAAATATTAAGATATTCGAGAAATTCGAATTCTCACCAAAACCTCAGTATCAAAGTCATTAAAAAAAGTTACTGAAACATTAAATTTTTTGTAATATATAATTATCATTCTTTGGAGCGCATATTGAAACTATCATAAACACAACCACGGGATCATGGTTGAAACCTAACAATAAAGGCGGGCAACAAAAAACCACTGAAACTTTCAGCCAAATGGTATCAAAGTAAAAAAGCATTAGCTAGAAACTGACGCTAATAAAAAACTTTCATCATGCCATGTCTCTTTAGAAAAATGTAAGCTGATCTGAATTTCCAAACAAAAATAGAACAATCCAAAGAGATCAAAACAATCAAAAGATCCATACAAGAAGCCTGAGAGACTGAAAAACAATAATAAACAAGCACGGTCAAAACTCAAAAATTTACTTTGAAAACAAACCTACTATCTGAAAGATAACAATTAACTACCAGCTGAACCAATTAAATACCTTTGACTGTGTGTTAATCAAAAGCCCTATTACACTTGAAAAGTAACGAAAATTTAAAAAAAGTGCCACACATTATGATAAAATTGTGTCAATTCGTCAGAAATGTTAGATATTAACCCTGTCACAAATAGACCTTAGTTAGCGAGCTATAGAAACTGTTCCTTAATGATTCTAAGGGACAGGACGACAAAAAGAACCACAAATACGGCCAATACAACAAAAAAAAATCAAATATTTTTGAAAAGTAGTGTGAAAACCGTTGAAATATATGTTCGATTTGGCCCCATTAGAGAGCCAGGGTGAATTATCATTAACGAGACTGAGTAAGAAAACTCATTGAAAACAACACTATGAAAACGAAAAAAACTCGAAAAAATCAATGCTATAATTTGCAAAGTAGTGTCAAAGTCGTTGTTATTGTAAGATATAAGACAAATCCATTGAGTATATTCAACTAGACCTCATTAGAAAGCCAGGCAGAACTTTCATTAACCACACCAATAGACGAGAGAAAAACTCAGAAAACTGGCAACATTAAAAAACTCGCGAGAACTTAAGATAATTACTGAACTCATTAAAAATACTTCAAATACGCCTCATTAGATAGCCAGTGAGACCAACCACTAACGAGATTAAAAAACAGGACTAAAAACAACAAAACAAGCAGCAACAAAATTTTATGAACATAGCTGGCAGATTGCCAGAATATTGCCGCAATAGCTTAGTAGATGTGCAGTCTTAAAAAAGTAAAAACAAAACGACAGACCAGAAAATTACTGTTTTCATTGAATGATAAGATGTTATATTTTGATTAGGAAACCATATAAAGCTACTGCTGCCTCTATTAGCTGCTCTCAAATTTCATTCATTTAGAGTGACAAACAATCAATTGACCTTATCTCTTTGAATTAAAGTAAAGTCAATTTCAAAGTGAAAAAGTCATTTTTGAGGAAGTCACGTGTGACCAAAAATTTAATCACAAGAGTGAACAAAAAAACGCGCTCCAATAAGAGTGAGAAATGACGTCACACACACACACACACACACACACACACACACACACACACACACACACACAGTTTAGTTAAAATTGCATGAACGAATGAACAAAAAGCAGACTTGAAGTGGTTGTGACGTCATATGGTCGTGACAAAAATCTTGACGAAATAAAAACCAGGAGAAGGCCAATTATAGCCCCAGCCATCGCTCTGTGGCTATTTAAGACAAACAGCTTCTAATTCAAATAAACTATTACCTGCTGCTTGACGACTGCAGAAAAAAATTTATATACTATTAGAAAACAGTTAGAACCTTTTAAAGAATTTAAAAATTTAAAGAAATTCGTTAAGGGAATCAGCAGAAAAACAGCAAAATCAGAAGTCATATTGCTGCACGTTGAAAAATTGCTTTCAAGAACCGCGAAATCTTTTCCAACACCAGTTCATCTCTCTACTTTAAAAAGTTCATATATTAAGCCACTTGTATTTTGCTCGTTTTATAACTCCAAGGTGACTAAAACTACTAATCCAACTTGACTTTTCATTAACAAAAAGTCAAAAACAATTGAACACCATATAATAAAAACAAACAACCGGATGACTTCAGAACCTACTCCAATTAACATTCACTGAGGCCGCAGCCAACTAGACTGAAAAGATCCTCTACGCAAATATGTAATTATGCCATTTTGAAATCCTAGCAGGATAAAAAAAAATGACACGAGAAATGCCAAAACTGCTAAAAACGGATAAAATATTTGATAGAATTTCGTCACAACTTGCGAACCTGAAACAACAATTGGCAAATTAACTAGGAAAGAAATATTTTTTATTGAATAAACGACTACCAATTGATAGGAAAAACAACAAACGGTACGCAGAAAATCCAAGAAACGAAAAGGAAAAATTTTCTTTTTACTAAACTCCAAACAAAATACTAAATGCCGCTTCCTAATATTTATTCTGAGAGAACCCTTGAACAATTTTTCTGCTCAATCAGCGACTTCAGCAAAATCCTGCCATAGACACACTTACCACTAAATGAAAACTGCAAAAAAGCTGAAAAAATACAAGGTTCTAGAATTTATTCCAGTGAAAACTGCCCAGTCTAACCCCATGTAACACCTTATAGTAACAAACGAAATTTTCAATGACTTAACAAAAAACCAGACAAGAAATGGATTGGGAAAATCCTAAAAAAAACCGAATATTAAAAACAGCAAAAAATTTACATTGAAAAGGCAAATTGACGCATGTGAACAAAAAATACCAGCCAGAAAGCGAATTTTTGTTCAAGGAGTTTTCTCACTCTACTTTAAATTGAGAGTGAGTCTACTTTAAAAACTTCACGTCGTAGAACCACTCGCTTTGTTTTCGCTTAACTTCTTGTTTCGTCGTGATCAAAATCAATTCAATTTGATCTCAGAAATCAATTGTATGCACAGGTCTTAGAAACACAGCCCGAAGAGTTCCCGAATCAACTCGAGCAAACAAACGACCCATGAGAAAAATTATGAACATAACCGCCTAACGCCGGGCAAATTGCTCTCAAACGACCGGCGAGCGGTTGGCTTTGTCAGTAGCTAGCCAACTTTTATTGAAGCTAGCGCTAGCTTGATTCGACTCTTCAGATTTTAGTTTTCTAGCTTTGTTAGTAAACAAATCAAAAAAACCGATATTTAAAAAATTTGCAAATATTGCAAAATTTAAAAGAAAAGCTTCCAGATTTTGCAATGAAAATGTTCAAAACTATTTTTTGTCTCTGGAGTTATGTCAAGTAACCCATCTGCAAGACCTGAAAAACTTCGTTGGCCAGTAATGATAGTTAAACTGAGAAAAAGACAAAAAATTTTGAAAACAATTGCAAATTTTAGCGAAATCTTGCTAAAATTCAACACATTAAAATCTTCAATACCATTCCATTTTCTCAAGAGACTATCCAGTATCACTATTTCAAGCTTTAATTAGTTTTACTGGCTCAAAAACATCCATAAACTTGGAACATGATAATAATTCTTCGAAAATTTAAATGCTAAAGCTCGAGTCATTAAAAACTTGATAACAATTCCATGAATCTAGAAACTATGCGACAGCTTTTTATGAAGCCTTGGATGAGGTCCCTAAGACCCTGGTGCTGGAAAAATGATAAAAAAGTCAAAGATTCAAAAAACTTGAAAAAATTGCAAATAATTTTAAAAATTGCTGATCTTAAAATCTTGAAAACCCTTCCATTACATCTAGAAGCTATGCAGTAACCTAAGCTCAAACTCTAGAGGAGATTATGTGGCTGTTGAAGTTAGAGAAACCAAGAAAATGACAAAAATTTCAAAAAACTAGAAGTTGCAAAAAAAACTACTAAAATTTGTGATAAAAGTTGTAACTTATCCATGGCCAACAAACGTTTTTCAGTAACTCTTGTCAAATAAGAGTCAACTCATAATGACAAATAAACTGACAATAGCGATAATAAACTGACAAAATCAAAAATTTGCAAGTTTTGTAAAAAAAATGCTGAAATTCGTGGTGTTGAAATCTGGAAAAACATTTCATTACATTTAGAAATTATTCAGTAACTACTTTTGAACCCTAGAGGAGGTTTCTCGAGTTATGAGGCTGGAGAAACCTAAAAACCAACAAAAACCTGAAAAAATTCCAAGTTTTATTAAAAAAAAATTGATAAAATTTGTCATATTAAAAAACTGAAAGCTATTCCACAGCAAATAAAATTGTTTCAGTAACTTATTATCAAACACTTAAGGACGTTTTCTGGCCCGTGCGTCCGGAAAGAAGTGGATAATAAAATATAAATGTCAAAAGAATTGGAAAAATTTGCACGTTTTGTCAAAAAAAAAGGCTAATATTCGTGATGTTAAAATGTTGAAACCATTCCACTACCACTAGAAACTATGCAGTAACGTAATATATAACCCATGAGGAGGTTTCTTAACACCTAGTGTTGAAAAATCACAAAAAATGACAAAAATTTTCAAAAAAAATGAAAAAATTTGAAAATTAGTATAAAATTGCGTGTTTTTAGCGATCGGTTGTTCGTCAGTAGCCACGGGAGGTGTGTGTGTGTGTGTGGGGGGGGGGGGGGGGTGTACACCGGGGGTCTGATGGTGAGGGGGGGGGCACCAGTGGCGTGGGGGGCAACAGCGCCCTGGGGGGGATGCGGGCAATAGGAGGGGGGGGGGGGGGTTCAACAGTGGGGGTGTCGTCAACCTCTAAGGACCGCCCTTCACAACATAAGTATTAAGTCTCCAAAACAGTTTGAGCTGAAACAGCGCTGAAAGGCTCTAAAAGCACTTAATGCCCGCAGGGCGCTACCTGTTTATCCCGTTTTTGAGGACGAAAAGTCAAAAGCGTCAGACGAAAAATCGGTCAAGCGAAAAATCGCATAAAAAAGACCGACAGGACTAATATAATTGCTACAAACTTCGTTTGAGAGCAATTAAAAAAACTACGTCAATTCACGAAAATAGCAGCTCCTAAAAAACTCGAGCTCAAAAATTAAAAAATATTACCGCATTTTTAACAATACAAGGGCACATAAAACCAAGGGTAAGAACCTTCAACCAAATAAGAGTAAAAAAAATGCTCATAAAACAATTAATTGGCAATTCATAACAGGATAAGACGCTTGAGTAAGATTATGGAACAAACGAAGAACTGCATAAAAAATTTAAAATTAAAAAATCAGCTTTAAAATTTCTCATTTTTTGTCATATTACTAAAATGGTTTTCTACCAACGAAACTGTAATTACTTGGTATCGAGCATTCTTTAAGTAATAGGGTCTTTTCAAATACCAGCTCGAGCAGTAAAAACACTGCCAGAAGATTGTCGGAATAGCTGCGAAAGAATAGACTTGCGTGCCGTAAAATACAGATACAGATTTGGAAAAAAGTTATCGCGGTCAAATTTAATTTAAAGGGGTAGACATTTGAGACAAATTTTGGTCTCAAAACTTTAGACGAAGCAGAGGTTCGAACCCTCAACCCCCGGCGTAAGAACCAGTTGCATTAACTAATAGGCTACACGTTCCTTATGCTCTCTTATATTACAAACAACTTTGTTTTAACAACCGACATAAATTCTGAAGGCGAGCGATTTAGGTCGCGCGAAAAGTAAGAAATCAAGCGTGAAAAAGTGACTGATAACGTGAAGCGACAGAATGATCTAGAACAATGTTAAGCAAAAAAGAAAGTCGGACGATGAAACCAAAAAAAACAAAGAGCACTGCCATATAGCTCCGCTGAGCTGACAACTTTGCAGCTATAACAAAACAATAGGCAAAAAATCGCTCACATTTGCCTAAGAGTGGAAAAGCTACGCATATAGCCTTAGCATAAAACTCACATTAATTACAAAAAATTTTCAAACCTCAATAGCAACACACCGGGAGTTTTATAATGTCATCATCAAACCTATTAACCAAAAACAATGAAATACCTGTTTTAAAAAGCCGCATGAGAACAAAGTTTGCTCGCTTAGTACACCTCATTTTCTCGCTCTCGAAAACAGTGGAACTAACAAAAAAATCACTCTTTCCACTCCACTCTTCAATTTCGTTTACCAAACAAACCACTTTTTCCACGCGTTTCTTTTCCTTCAAAATTAATTTCCAAAAAAAATTAAAGACTTCTCGAATCTCGAATACTGCTCTTCGAGTCGTAATAAAAAAGTCAGCGCCCCAGTACAATTCAAATTATTTGAATTGTGAAAAACAAGCCAACTATAATAGTCGACTAAGATGAAGGCGGTTATTAATTATTTGATAATTATCTAGCGTATGACCTCTTAATAAATTTCAATGAGATTTTACATTGACAATTTGGATTATATGGGTGCAGAATTTTTTTTGAGTCAGTAGGTCATGATCATTTTGCTACCAATAAAAATGACGGAATCCCTGATAACTGTTCTCAAAAATAAATATAGCCGGCAGATTCCCGGAAAATAGCCGCCGTTGACGCACTTGATGCACATCGGGATTGAAACAGAAAAAGAAAAAAGCAGAGATAAATTGACCGATTTTTCACTATATTTTTAATTGTCAAAAAGTGTTCTAATACAGACGTGCAGTTTCATTTGGATTCTAAAACTATACTTAATTCAGCTTCTAAACTGAAAGCTAATAAGCTAAATACCAATGTCAGCTAGAAAACACTAATGAACTTTGATAACCTAATTCTCTATGACTTAATGACCGGGCTTTATCGGTTTATCCCTTCTCTTTTGATTTTGCTCTTGAACTTGACTGCATTTACTATTTTGCGTAATTCATTGCCTGAATGGATTTCGAAGTCCATTCAGTTGAAACTGTGAGTGATGTAAGTCAGAAGTCAGACGTGAAAGTCGTGACTTATGTAAAACGACAAACTTGATCAAAAGGTAAAGCGAATTAATAAATAAAATCTTAGCAGGACGAGTCTTGCAGTACAATTCAAAGAATTTTTATTGACTAAACAAAAAACTAGACCTAGAAGGGACTTGAAAGAATTGGGTAAAAACCACTTCTAAAAAAATCAGATTAAAATAAAAAAACAGAAAATCAATGTAAAAATGACGCATGTGAACAAAAAACCATTAGCGAGAAATGGAAACTTGGTTCAAACAAAAAAACTAGGTCTAAAAAGAACAATGAAACGATTGGGAAAACCAATTAGAAAAAAAATCCGATCCAAAAAATAGAAAAAACAGTAAAAAATCAAAGTGAAATTGCCCCATGTGAACAAAAATCAACTACCGTAAAAGCGAATTTTTGTTCAAACACACTTTTCTCACTCTAGTTTAAAATTAGAGCGAACAAATTTCACGCCGCAAAACCACTCGCTTTCGCTCCATTTCCTCTTTCGGTGTGACCAAATTTACTACTCCAATTTGACTTCAAAAATCATATAATGTGTGAAGAGATCTTAAAAAATAAGAAGTTCTGACGTACAATTCAAAGAATTTTCATTAACTTAACAAAAAGCTAGACAGTACAACTCGAAAATTTTTATTGACTAAACAAAAACTAGACTTAAAACGGAACATGAGTCAGTTGGGAAAACCAATTCTAGAAAAAAATCAGAAAATAAAAAAATTCAGAAAATCGATGTCAAAATGCCACTAGAGAGAACAAAAGTCAACTAGCGAGAACTGTAAAATTGATTCTAACAAAAACTAGGCTAGGATAAACTATGAATGGATTGGGCAAACCATTTAAAAAAAAAATCCGACCCAAAAAATTGAAAAAGCAGTAAAAACCAAAGTGAAACAATTGCCGCATGTGAACAACCACTAGCGAGAAAGGGAACTTTTGTTCCAGTGCCGTTTTCTCAGTCTACTTTAAAATCCGAGCAAACAAATTTCAGCCCGCAATACCACTCGCTTTTTCGCTCCATTTCCTGTTTCGGCGTGACCAAAATCACTACTCCAATTTGAGTTCGAAAATCATGAAAATGTGCCAACAAATCTTGAAAACATAGCAGCACAAATCCTCACGTACAATTTAAAAAAACTTTTATTGACTTAACAAACAACTAGACCTAGAACGGACTATTATTGGAAAAACCATTTCTAAAAAAATCAGATAAAAAAACAAAGAGAAAATCAATGTCAAAATGCCGCTACGGAGAACAACAACCAACTAGCGAGAAATGTAAAACTCATTCCAATACAAACTAGGCCTAGAATGAACTATGAATGGATTGGGAAAACCATTTAGAACAAATCAGATCCAAAAAATTGGAAAAACGATAAAAACCAAAGTGAAAATGCCGCATGTGAACAACCACTAGCGAGAAAGCGAAATTTATGTTCAAACACCGTTTTCTCAGTCTACTTTAAAATTAAAGCAAACAAATTTCAAGCCACAAAACCACTCGCTTTTTCGCTCTATTTACTCTTTTGGCGTGACTAAAATTACTGCTCCAATTTCACTTTAAAAAATCTGAAAATGTGAGAACAGATCTTAAAAAATAATAACAAAGCAGGACAAGTCCTGACGTACAACGCAACAAATTTTCATTAACTAAACAAAAGACTAGACCTAGAACGGACTATAAGTGAATTGGAAAAACCATTTCCGAAAAACCATCTTCAAAAAATGAAAATTTAACCAACAGATTGCCGGAAAATAACCGCCGTTTGTCGCGATTGATGCAAATCCGGATTGAAATAGAAAAAGAAAAAAGACATATTGACTGAATTTTTTTTTGTTTTTTTTTCAGTTCCACTTACTGTTTCGGCGTGACCAAATTTACTAAATTTTTACTTCAAAAATCATGTAATTGAGTGAACAGATCAATAAAAAAACATAGCAGTACAAATCCTTGCGTACAATTCAAAGAATATTCAATGACTAAACAAAAACTAGACCCCAGACTATGAGTGATTGGGAAAACCATTTGTAAAAAAATCATTTCAACAGACAAAATCAATGTCAAAAAGCCGCTAGAGATAATTAAAAATCCACTAGCGAGAGATGTAAACTTCATTAGGCATAGAATGAAATAACTATGGATTGGGAAAACCATTTAGAAAAAAAATCCGATCCAAAAAATTGAAAAAAAACAGTAAAAACCAAAGTGCAATTGCCGCATGTAAACAAAACCAGTAGCAAGAAAGAAAACTTTTGTTCAAACACCGCTTTCTCAATCTACTAAGATAAAATCATTCTACAAAAAAATTCCACGCCGCAGAATCACTCGCTTTTTCGCTCCATTTCATGTTTAGGCGTGACCAAAATTACAAAAAATTTACTTCAAAAATGCAAACGTGCAAACAGATCTTTAAAAAAACATAGAAAAAATCCTGACGAAACAATTCAAAGAATATTCAATGCTAGACAAAAAAAACTAGACCCCGAACGGACTATGAGTGATTGGGAAAACCATTTGTAACAAAATCATTTCAAAAAAAAAATCAAAGTCAAAATGCCACTAGCGATAATTAAAAATCCACTAGCGAGAGATGTAAACTTCATTAGGCCTAGAATGAAATAACTATGGATTGGGAAAACCATTTAGAAAAAAATCCGATCCAAAAAATTGAAAAAAACAGTAAAAACCAAAGTACAATTGCCGCATGTAAACAAAACCAGTAGCGAGAAAGAAAACTTTTGTTCAAACACCGCTTTCTCAATCTACTAAGATAAAATCATTCTACAAAAAAATTCCACGCCGCAGAATCACTCGCTTTTTCGCTCCATTTCATGTTTCGGCGTGACCAAAATTACTAATCAAATTTCACTTCAAAAATCATGTAAGTGTGTGAACAGATCTTTAAAAAATCATAGCAAGACAAGTCCTGAAGTACAATTCGAAGAATATTCAATGACTAAACAAAAACTAGACATAGAACAGACTATGAGTGAATTGGGAAAAACCATTTCTAGAAAAATCAGATAAAAAAACAGAAAATCAATGTCAAAATGATGCATGTGGACAAAACCACCAGCGAGAAATGAAAATTTGGTTCAAACAAAACAATAGGCCCGGAAAGAACAGTTAATGGATAGGGAAAACTGTTTAGAAAGAATCCCATCCAAAAAATCGAAAAAAACAGCAAAAATCAAAGTGAAATCGCCGCATGTGAACAAAAAACCATTAGCGAGAAAGCGAATTTTTGTTCAAACACCGTTTTCTCACTCTACTTTAAAATTGGAGCGAAAAAATTTCATGCCACAAAGCCATTCGCTTTTTCGCTCCATTTACTCTTTTGGCGTGACTAAAATTACTGCTCCAATTTGACTTAAAATCTGAAAATCTGAGAACAGATCTTAAAAAATAAAAACAAAGCAGGACAAGTCCTGACCTACAATGCAACGAATTTTCATTAACTAAACACACAAACTAGACCTAGAACGGACTATTATTAGAAAAACCATTTCGAAAAAAAAATCAGATAAAAAAACAAAAACAGAAAATCAATGTCAAAATGCCGCTACGGAGAACAACCAACTAGCGAGAAATGTAAAACTCATTCCAATAAAAACTAGGCCTAGAATGAACTATGAATGGATTGGGAAAACCATTTAGAAAAAATCAGATCCAAAAAATTGGAAAACAGTAAAAATCAAAGTGAAATCGCCGCATGTGAACAAAAAACCATTAGCGAGAAAGCGAATTTTTGTTCAAACACCGTTTTCTCACTCTACTTTAAAATTGGAGCGAAAAAATTTCAAGCCACAAAACCACTCGCTTTCGCTCCATTTCCTCTTTCGGTGTGACCAAAATTACTACTCCAATTTGACTTCAAAACTCAAAAAATGTGTGAACAGATTTTTTATGAAAAAAAGACAGCATCCCAATACAAATAAATTTCCTTGAATTGTAAAAAAATAACGGCGAATTGCTTTCAAACGAACGGCGAGCACCTGGCTTCGTCAGCAGCTAGCCCACGGTTTAGTGACCTCTGGGCTACCTCTATCCCGTTTCTGAAGACGAAAGTCAAATGGTTCAGACGAAAAATCAGCCAAGCAAAAAATTGCATAGAAGACAAACAGGATTAATATATTTGCTACAAAAAGCTTTTGAGAGCAATTAACAATGCTTTCATAAAAAGGGCCTGTTATGCCATTCATGATAAAAGAAAACAGGATCAGAGATGACGACATTACGCCTGATATCAGCAGCTGAAGTGCGGCATCAACAAAGAGAGAGAGAGAGAGAGAGAGAGAAAGAAAGAGAGATAAAACGTGAACGAGAAAGGGAGGGAAAATTTTCACCTGAATAGAAACCTGAAATAGTTTCACAGGCTCATAAAGACCCATACACTTGGAACAAAAAAATTTAGAAAAATTTTGAAAATTTTAAATTTTATCCAAAATCTACTAAAACTGGAGTAATAAAAAATGTTGCTCACCATCCCATTGACTCTAGAAACTATGCAGCAGCTTATCAAAATTTGAAGGACGTCCCAGGGCCTCTGCTGCCGGAAAAATTCAAAAACGAGAAAAATATTTTTTTTTAAAAATGCTTAAATTTGTGATTTAAAATCTTGAATAACATTCCATTACATCTAAAAACTATTCAGTAACATATTATCAAACCCTAGAGGAAGTTCCGGGGCTCTTGAGGCTGGAAAAACCTAGAAAATGACAACAAGAATTCAAGAAACTAAAAAAATTGCAAATTTGATTTTAAAAAATTGCTAAAACTTGTGATATTAAAAGTTGAAAATTAATCTATGGCCAACAAAAAAATTCCAGTAATTTATTATCAAACCCTTACGGAGGTTTTCTGACCCTTGAGGCTCAAAATACCAGATTAATGACTATGAAT